>NC_143029.1:89152500-89175000 GCF_057628025.1 Oncorhynchus mykiss | reverse complement strand
TCCTCTCCACCAGAGAGACCACATGGAGATCCCTCCTCTCCAACAGAGAGACCACATGGAGATCCCTCCTCTCCACCAGGGAGACCACATGGAGATCCCTCCTCTCCAACAGAGAGACCACATGGAGACCCCTCCTCTCCACCAGGGAGACCACATGGAGATCCCTCCTCTCCAACAGGGAGACCACGTGGAGATCCCTCCTCTCCAACAGGGAGACCACATGGAGATCCCTCCTCTCCACCAGAGAGACCACATGGAGATCCCTCCTCTCCAACAGAGACCACATGGAGATCCCTCCTCTCCACCAGGGAGACCACATGGAGATCCCTCCTCTCCAACAGGGAGACCACATGGAGATCCATGTGGGAGGAGGAGGGGAGGAAGAGGAGAAGAAGAGGAACGCTGGAGGAGGAGAAGGGGAGGAGGAGGAGAAGGAGAGGAATGCAGGAGGAGTAGGGGAGGGGGAGGAGAAGGAGAGGAGTGCGGGAGGAGGAGGGGAGGAGGAGAGGAGGAAGAGGAGAAGGAGAGGAACGCGGAAGGAGGAGGGGAGGAAGAAGAGAAGAAGACGGGAGGAGGAAAGGAACCCGGGAGGAGGAGGGGAGGAAGAGGTGAGGAGGAGGGGAGGAAGAGGAGAAGGAAAGGAACACGGGAAGAGGAGGGGAGGAGGAGGTGAGGAGGAGGGGAGGAAGAGGAGAAGGAAAGGAACACGGGAAGAGGAGGGGAGGAGGAGGTGAGGAGGAGGGGAGGAAGAGGAGAGAGTCAGTTAAATGTTAGCGGGCGCCTGAGATTGGTGTCGGGGATGCGACCCAAATGAACCTCTATTACCTATATAGAGCACTACTTTCGACCAGGGCCCATAGAGAAAAGTGGTGCACTATGTAGGGAATAGGGGGCCAATTGGGACTTCTCCTCTGGCTGCTTGCCCATGTGCTGCCTGTCTCCCTAGATCTGTCAGTGCACCGGAGATACCTCGCCTCAGAGGACCAGCCAGCCACACAGACAACCAGCCAGCCAGCTAAGTCCTCAGGCTACTGTAGTACCAGTACTACGCGTGAGGGAGCGAGGGAGGGAGGGAGGGAGGGAGGGTCAGCTCCAGGACTCCACGTCCCACAACCCCACTGAGCCTGAATACCACCGTCACCTTGTGCGTTAACTGGCATCACACTTAGAAGTGTACGAATGTCTCCTGACAACAGACAACAGTACAAAGCAGTTGGAGAGTGAAGCACTGTATTAACTCAGGGTTCATACTCAGACAGGAAATGGACATGGACGGGCCGTTGAATTGTTGACATTTAATTCATCTATTTTGGGTAAGAGGGCCGTCAATGTCATTTCCGAGGGTCTTCCTGGTCACGGTCTCTTGGACATTATTGGTATTGAGCTCTACGCCGTCTGTCCGTTTTGATTGGTCGACACAAATTACTCTCCACTCCGTCCATTTTGATTGGTCGACACAAATTATTTTCCACTCTGTCTGTTTTGATTGGTCGACACAAATTACTCTCCACTCTGTCCGTTTTGATTGGTCGACACAAATGACTCTCCACTCTGTCTGTTTTGATTGGTCGACACAAATGACTCTCCACTCTGTCCGTTTTGATTGGTCGACACAAATGACTCTCCACTCTCCAGGCGTTAAATCCAGGGGCCATTTTGACACGAAGCCGAGATAAAAACGTTAAGACGGCAAGGCAGAGAGTGGGAGACGAGGGGTTTTTCCTGTGTTTGTCTCATTGCTGTGAGTGTGTGAATGTCGGACGGGGAGCTGCCAAACATCCCAGGACGTTAAGATGAAGCTGGGCTCTGGTGTGGAACAACGGCCATCTGATGGGACATGGTAGCCGATAGTCTCACATAGTGGGCATCACATACATCACTGTAATAAATAACTAAAGAAGGCAACAACCCTATCAAACACTCCTTGATAATATTACTGGGGGAAAATTATCATATTTTTTTTTACAAGAAGCTACAAGGGTTTGTGGTTTGAATAACACTGCTTTTATCCTTTGTAGATTGTAACGCTGCCAAAACGTGACAACCATCTCACGGCCCGAGCTGAGAGTTTCTCTGATTATTATTAGAACGAAACAAGGAACTCAGAATCAGGTCATTGGGTGTTTCTCTCTCTCTCTCTTCTTCTCCTCTGTCTCCCTCTCTTTTCTTCTCCTCTGTCTCCCTCTCTCTTCTTCTCCTCTGTCTCCCTCTCTTTTCTTCTCCTCTGTCTCTCTCTCTCTTCTTCTCCTCCGTCTCTCTCTCTTCTTCTCCTCCGTCTCCCTCTCTTTTCATCTCCTCCTTCTCTCTCTCTTCTTCTCCTCCTTCTCTCTCTCTTCTTCTCCTCCTTCTCCCTCTCTCTTCTTCTCCTCCTTCTCTCTCTCTTCTTCTCCTCCTTCTCACTCTCTTCTTCTCCTCCTTCTCTCTATCTTATCCTCCTTCTCTCTCTCTCTGTTCTTCACCTCTGTCTCCCTCTCTCCCTTCTCTCTCTCTCTATGACAGTCCACCACTTTACACTGTGGCGTCCACGGACAAAGTGGTTTTCTCTCTGTGTGTGTGTGTGTGTGTGTGTGTGTGTGTGTGTGTGTGTGTGTGTGTGTGTGTGTGTGTATGCGTGTGTGTCTCAGATAGCTGGTTTGGAGCAGTGGTTTCTCCCAAGGAGAGCCAGCGGTGGAGATATTTCCCAGTAAATGTAAAAATCTCTTTATAAAACATATTAAAGGGGTAAAGGATAATATCCCTGTAGGAATTAGTGGATTGACAGAAATGGAGCAACTGAGGCGAAACATGAATTAAGCTGAGAACATTACCATTTCACTTGGAGGACTACGGTGTTCAGGACGAAACATAACAAACACACAACGTTCAATATCGCCAGACAATTAAACACACAGCATGTGCACACAAATCATGCCACAAACATCAGTTTTCTGTCCCATATGGCAAAGCCTACTGTATATATTTTACCTTTACTTAACTAGGCAAGGCAGTTAAGAACAAATTGTTATTTTCAATGACGGTCTAGGAACAGTGCCTGTTCAGGGGTAGAACGACAGATTTGTACCTTGTCAGCTCGGGGATATGAACTTGCAACCTTTCGGTCACTAGTCCAACACTCTAACCACTAGGCTACCCTGCCGCCCCATATAGTAACAGACTGGTAGTATATACCACTATGTATCTGAATATAGTAACAGATTCTATGTATACCACTATGTATCTGAATATAGTAACAGACACTATACTATGTATACCACTATGTATCTGAATATAGTAACAGATACTATGTATACCACTATGTATCTGAATATAGTAACAGACACTATGTATACCACTATGTATCTGAATATAGTAACAGACTGGTAGTATATACCACTATGTATCCAGAGAAGAACAGAGGAAGAGAGGAGAGAGACGAACTTCCACCAGCTCCTCCTCCGAGGATCCTAACCAGTTCATTTCATAGAGATATTGAAACACACAAAAAACACACTGTTGGAACACAAGCATTCCGTAAAACCATCTGCTAAATATGTGCAAGCAACCAATAACATTTGACTTGATATAAAACGGAAGCAAACAGGAATTAAAACGGGGATGGACCTACCGGAATTTGTCCAATAGAAACTCTCATTTTAGTTGCAAAACGAAAAAGCTTTGCAACTGATTGGACTAATGATTCCAACCACAGATCAGCCAGACGCAGACCAGAGTGAAGAGTTGGTATTGAACGTGTCACTGTCTGTCACCTTGATTACTCCGACTTGTCTCACGACCTGTGTTACAATTGTTACGTTGAGCTGGGCGAATGGATTACGAATGACAGTCAACTAATATTCTGTAATAGAAATAAGGCTCATTAAAAACAATGTTGTCCTCCCTAATCTTAAACGGCACCGACCGCCACTGACTTCCACCTATACAAGCTGCTATCTCTCTCTCTCTTTATCTCTCTCTCTCTCTGTATCTCTCTCTCTCTACCTCTCTCTCTCTCTCTCTCTCTGTATCTCTCTCTCTCTCTCTCTTTATCTCTCTCTCTCTTTATCTCTCTCTCTCTACCTCTCTCTCTATCTCTCTGTATCTCTCTCTCTCTATCTCTCTCTCTCTACCTCTCTCTCTCTCTCTCTATATCTCTCTCTCTGTCTCTCTCTCTCTCTCTGTATCTCTCTCTCTCTGTCTCTCTCTCTCTTTATCTCTCTCTCTGTCTCTCTCTCTCTCTTTATCTCTCTCTCTCTGTCTCTCTCTCTATATATATATCTCTCTGATTACAGAGGAAGTGTTTTTCTTGGTCAGATTGTAGATAATACAGTAGATAATAGCTCCAATAAGCAGACAACGTGACCTGGTAGCTGACCCTGCTTCTGACAGGGTAATGACAGCCAGGGCTCTAATCACAGACTGACTGCTGGAGAAGCAGACCAGAGGCCTGAGTCCCAAATGAGAGCCTATTTCCTACATAGTGCACATAGGGTTTTGGTCCAAAGTAGTGCACTATGTAGGGAATAGGCTGCCATTTAGGACTCATTCACAGCCGGATTTATTAACATGATTTATTTCCAACCCCTACAGTTAGTCATTGACATGTCTTCAGTAACACTCAGCTGAAGTAACGGCTGTCTAGCTGATAACTGTTGTGAGGGAGGGGCGGGGGGGGGGGACTCCAACATGGTCGCCCACCAGGGTGTATGACGTCCTGATACAATGAGGCTTCAGCCGTCAAAGGACAAGTAGTTCACCGTGTAAGGTCAACATTTCCTCACGGTAAGCGTATCTGATATTATGAGACCACTACGATGTCATGAACATGACATTGTGAATATGACATCATGTAATTGCCCTCATGGTGAAGATGCTGCATGATTATGACGTCATGAATATGACATCATGATTATGACGTCATGAACATGACATCATGATTATGACGTCATGAATGTGACATCATTGTTATGACGTCATGATTATGACATCATGAATATGACATCATGATTATGACATCGTGTATTTATCCGCATGTGAAGATGCTGCATGATTATGACATCATGATTATGACATCATGAATATGACATCATGAATACGACATCATGAATACGACATCTCCCAGATGTGGTATGAATACATTAACGAGAAATAACACATGATTAACACGGCTAATCCAAATCTGTGCATTGCGTTCATCTGTAGTTCTGCAACCCGACCAGGCACTTCGGGACAGAAAGTTAGCTCGGCAATCTTCAGAGATTCAAAACTGCAATTAAAAGTTGCTCTGATGAGATGACAACACTTAAGCTTAGACCTGCAGCCTGGTGAAATTAAAATATTGTAAATCTAATTCTACCTTTCATCTTCAAATCCACAATCACGATGCAGAAGTAATGTCTGAGTCACTATTCCCTACCCTATGGGTCCTATTCCCTACCCTATGGGTCCTATTCCCTACCCTACGTCCCTATTCCCTACCCTATGTCCTATTCCCTACCCTATGGGTCCTATTCCCTACCCTATGTCCCTATTCCCTACCCTATGTCCCTATTCCCTACCCTATGGGTCCTATTCCCTACCCTATGGGTCCTATTCCCTACCCTATGGGTCCTATTCCCTACCCTATGGGTCTGAGACACTGAGACACACTGAGACACACTGAGACTCACTGGGACACACTGAGACACTGAGAAACACTGAGACACACTGAGACAAACTGAGATACACAGGGACACACTGAGACACACTGAGACACTGAGACACACTGAGACACTGGGACACTGGGACACTGAGACACACTGAGACGCTGAGACACTGGGACACTGAGACACTGGGACACTGAGACACTGAGACACACTGGGACACTGAGACACTGGGACACTGAGACACTGGGACACTGGGACGCTGAGACACTGGGACACTGAGACACTGACACACACTGAGACACAGACACACTGAGACACACTGAGACACACTGAGACACTGGGACATTGAGACACTGGGACACTGGGACACTGAGACACACTGAGACACTGAGACACTGGGACACTGGGACACTGAGACACACTGAGACACTGAGACCCTGGGACAACGAGACACACTGAGACACACTGGGACACTGAGACACTGAGACACTGAGACAATGGGACACTGGGACACTGAGACACTGGGACACTGAGACACTGAGACAATGGGACACTGGGACACTGAGACACTGAGACGATGGGACACTGAGACACTGAGACACTGGGACACTGAGACACTGGGACACTGAGACACTGAGACACGGAGAGACTGAGACACACTGAGACACTGAGACACTGAGATACTGAGACACTGAGACACACCGAGACACTGAGACACTGGGACACTGAGACACTGAGACAGACTGAAACACTGAGACACTGGGACACACTGAGACACTGAGACACACTGAGACACCGAGACACTGAGACACTGGGACACTGAGACACTGGGACACTGAGACACTGAGACACACTGAGACACTGAGACACTGAGACACTGAGACACTGAGACACACTGAGACACTGAGACACTGAGACACACTGGGACACTGGGACACTGAGACACTGGGACACTGAGACACTGGGACACTGGGACACACTGGGACACACTGGGACACACTGGGACACTGAGACACTGAGACACACTGAGACACACTGAGACACTGAGACACACTGAGACACTGAGATACTGAGACACTGAGACACTGGGACACTGGGAAACTGAGACACTGGGGCACTGGGACACTGAGACACTGAGACACTGAGACACTGGGACACTGAGACACTGGGACACTGAGACACTGGGACACTGGGACACTGAGACACTGAGACACTGGGACACTGAGACACTGAGACACTGGGACACACTGAGACACACTGAGACACACTGAGACACTGAGACACTGGGACACTGGGACACTGGGACACTGGGACACTGGGACACTGGGACACTGAGACACTGAGACACTGGGACACTGAGACACTGAGACACACTGAGACACTGAGACACTGGGACACACTGAGACACTGGGACACTGAGACACTGGGACACTGAGACACTGAGACACTGAGACACTGGGACACTGAGACACTGAGACACTGGGACACTGAGACACTGGGACACACTGAGACACTGGGACACACTGAGACACTGAGACACTGAGACACACTGAGACACTGGGACACTGAGACACACTGAGACACTGAGACACTGAGACACTGAGACACTGGGACACACTGAGACACACTGGGACACACTGAGACACACTGGGACACACTGAGACACACTGGGACACTGAGACACACTGGGACACACTGAGACACACTGGACCATTTTACAGCAGGTGTATTTTAGCTGTACTAAAGCTACTGGACTGCATTTAGATTGAACACTGCATTAAGGACTTTATTAAGTCGCAATTAGAAGCAGAGAAATTAGAGAAGTGTGGAACTGCGGAGAGGCTAGCTTCCCCAATACAAAATGTTTTTCAGTTTACAGGGGTGCTGCTGTGCTGGCGTGCCCCTCTGACTCGAAGGCCTATAGGCATGACTACAAAGTGTACACACACACACACACACACACACACACACACACACACACACACACACACACACACACACACACACACACACACACACACTGACCTATACAGGCCTACAGGCATGACTAAAAAGTGTCAGAGAGGACCTAAGGGGACTTCTGAGAGATGTACAGTAGGTTGTACATATAGCTGCCCCTGCGCCACACACACACACACACCCACACACACACACACACACACACACACACACACACACACACACACACACACACACACACTAAAGGTCAGCTCTAACACCTTAGCAGGAGCCCTGGAGCCTTGAATGTTCTTTAGGAGAGTGGAAAGGGTCAGAGCAGACCTAGAGCAGGCAACACACTACACACACACAATACACACACACACACACAATACACACACACACACACACAAAATGCACACACACAATACACACACACACAATACACACACACACACAATACACACAAACAAACACACACACACAATGCACACACACACAATACACATACACACAATACACACACACACACACACACACGTAATAAACATACAGTACATTACACACACACACATTGCACACACGCTACACACACACAATACACAAACACACACACACACCGCACATTAACTCACACTGTGCACACACAGATACCCACACAGACACAGATATCCACACAGATACCCACACACAGACATCCACACACCATGTTCTTTGGAACAATTGATCCTAACAATGCCGAATGTTGCAAGACAACAGAGAGGAAGAGGACGGGGACGAGGACGACAACAACAAAGATCTCAGATGAAATCTCAGTGCCACCCTAGTTCATCATGTGCTCATACGTGGGAGGACTATGAGAGAAGCTGGACAGCAGGCGGAACTCAACCTGAGCCGTTAACACGGTTGAATCCATTGTGCGTACTTTCAGAAAGGAAAACAAGGTTTGCCTTGTTGTTACCGTGATACATGCGATGTTGTAGTGTATATAGACTCCACTTTGTTCTCAGTGTAATTTTTACTACAGTATTGGGATGGCCATAGGTCAGTATTGGGATGACCATAGGTCAGTATTGGGATGACCATAGGTCAGTATTGGGATGACCATAGGTCAGTAATGGATGACCATAGGTCAGTAATGGATGACCATAGGTCAGTATTGGGATGACCATAGGTCAGTATTGGGATGACCATAGGTCAGTATTGGGATGACCATAGGTCAGTATTGGGATGACCATAGGTCAGTAATGGGATGACCATAGGTCAGTAATGGTCACATTTCATTTTTGTAGAACTGAGAGGCGGCCATCTATTGGAGGTAGGTGGAGACTTAGGAGACTGCCCTGGTGAAAATGGAGGTAGGTGGAGACTAAGGAGACTGCCCTGGTGAATATGGAGGTAGGTGGAGACTAAGGAGACTGCCCCGGTGAATATGGAGGTAGGTGGAGACTAAGGAGACTGCCCTTGTGAATATGGAGGTAGGTGGAGACTTAGGAGACTGCCCTGGTGAATATGGAGGTAGGTGGAGACTTAGGAGACTGCCCTGGTGAATATGGAGGTAGGTGGAGATGTAGGAGACTGCCCTGGTGAATATGGAGGTAGGTGGAGACTTAGGAGAATGCCCTGGTGAATATGGAGGTAGGTGGAGACTTAGGAGACTGCCCCGGTGAATATGGAGGTAGGTGGAGACTTAGGAGACTGCCCTGGTGAATATGGAGGTAGGTGGAGACTTAGGAGACTGCCCTGGTGAATATGGAGGTAGGTGGAGATGTAGGAGACTGCCCTGGTGAATATGGAGGTAGGTGGAGACTTAGGAGACTGCCCTGGTGAATATGGAGGTAGGTGGAGATGTAGGAGACTGCCCTGGTGAATATGGAGGTAGGTGGAGACTTAGGAGACTGCCCTGGTGAATATGGAGGTAGGTGGAGACTTAGGAGACTGCCCCGGTGAATATGGAGGTAGGTGGAGACTTCTCACAGCTGAGCAGGAGACTGCCCTGGTGAATATGGAGGTAGGTGGAGACTTAGGAGACTGCCCTGGTGAATATGGAGGTAGGTGGAGACTTAGGAGACTGCCCCGGTGAATATGGAGGTAGGTGGAGACTTAGGAGACTGCCCCGGTGAATATGGAGGTAGGTGGAGACTTAGGAGACTGCCCTGATGAATATGGAGGTAGGTGGAGACTTAGGAGACTGCCCCGGTGAATATGGAGGTAGGTGGAGACTTAGGAGACTGCCCTGGTGAATATGGAGGTAGGTGGAGACTTAGGAGACTGCCCTGGTGAATATGGAGGTAGGTGGAGACTTAGGAGACTGCCCTGGTGAATATGGAGGTAGGTGGAGACTTAGGAGACTGCCCTGGTGAATATGGAGGTAGGTGGAGACTTCTCACAGCTGAGCAGGAGACTGCCCTGGTGAATATGGAGGTAGGTGGAGACTTCTCACAGCTGAGCAGGAGACTGCCCCGGTGAATATGGAGGTAGATGGAGACTTCTCACAGCTGAGCAGGAGACTGCCCCGGTGAATATGGAGGTAGGTGGAGACTTCTCACAGCTGAGCAGGAGACTGCCCTGGTGAATATGGAGGTAGGTGGAGACTTAGGAGACTGCCCTGGTGAATATGGAGGTAGGTGGAGACTTAGGAGACTGCCCCGGTGAATATGGAGGTAAGTGGAGACTTAGGAGACTGCCCTGGTGAATATGGAGGTAGGTGGAGACTTAGGAGACTGCCCTGGTGAATATGGAGGTAGGTGGAGACTTAGGAGACTGCCCTGGTGAATATGGAGGTAGGTGGAGACTTAGGAGACTGCCCTGGTGAATATGGAGGTAGGTGGAGACTTAGCAGACTGCCCTGGTGAATATGGAGGTAGGTGGAGACTTAGGAGACTGCCCTGGTGAATATGGAGGTAGGTGGAGACTTAGGAGACTGCCCTGGTGAATATGGAGGTAGGTGGAGACTTAGGAGACTGCCCTGGTGAATATGGAGATTGCCAATAATGCCATCTGTTTGAGAGAAATTGAAACCCAAATAGTCGAAGACCCGGGTAGTCTTTCAAGGAATTGACAGCATCGGCATTTTCACCATTGACCCGGATGGTTCAGAAGAACCTCCATGAGGTCAAACCGTGTGTCTTTTGAAATCAATTCAAACAGAGATAAAGGAGCAACGAATCCAATATGTGCAGGTAGTTGCTACACTGTACAGAATTTTTACAGTGTGTAGAGTATGGCCCATCTCTCCAGCATATGAATACAGTAGTGTATAGCAATGTGTTACAGTAAGTGCAGTACACAATATTTTACTCCAGTACAGTAGTACACTACAGTACTGTATTTGTGGTACAGTAAAATGTGTTTCTTTTTCTTCTTTTTTTTTACTTCTGTAGAGAATCTTTGAGACGGATTCCATTGGCTGACCCACAGGAGTACATATTCATCGATGAGGCAGGGTTCAAACAGGGTTCAAACTAACAAAAAGGCGCAAAAGGGAGGGCGAAACCTCATTGTTCACCATGTCATCATACAAGTTCCTGGGAGGCAACGTCACCCTACGTTCAGCCATCAGCAATCGTGGCGTCCTCCACGGCCATTTCAAAGTGGGTCCAACACGCCACAACTCCTTCCACTTCTAGTTCAGCTGCGCAATAACGTTCTTCAACAGGAAGGGGGGAGCCAGGGCAACCATTTGGGATAACGTGAGTTTCCAGACCTGAGACATTATGGCCTGACCCGGACCTGAGATATTATGGCCTGACCCAGACCTGAGATATTATGGCCTGACCCAGACCTGAGATATTATGGCCTGACCAAGACCTGACCCAGACCTGAGACATTATGGCCTGACCCAGACCTGAGATATTATGGCCTGACCCAGACCTGACCCAGACCTGAGACAAGATGATGAGATATTATGGCCTGACCCAGACCTGAGACATTATGGCCTGACCCAGACCTGAGATATTATGGCCTGACCCGGACCTGACCCGAGAAGATGAGATATTATGGCCAAACCCAGACCTGACCCAGACCTGAGACAAGATGATGAGATATTATGGCCTGACCCAGACCTGAGACATTATAGCCTGACCCAGACCTGAGATATTATGGCCTGAACCGGACCTGACCCGAGAAGATGAGATATTATGGCCTGACCCAGACCTGAGAAATTATGGCCTGACCCAGACCTGAACCAGACGTGAGACAAGATGATGAGATTTTATGGCCTGACCCGGACCTGAGAAATGATGGCCTGACCCGAGAAGATGAGATATTATGGCCAGACCTGAGACGAGATGATGAGATATTATGGCCTGACCCAGACCTGAGACGAGATGATGAGATATTATGGCCTGACCCAGACCTGAGACGAGATGATGAGATATTATGGCCTGACCCAGATGATGAGATATTATGGCCTGACCCAGACCTGAGACGAGATGATGAGATATTATGGCCTGACCCAGATGATGAGATATTATGGCCTGACCCAGACCTGAGACGAGATGATGAGATATTATGGCCTGACCCAGATGATGAGATATTATGGCCTGACCCAGATGATGAGATATTATGGCCAGACCCAGACCTGAGACAAGATGATGAGATATTATGGCCTGACCCAGATTATGAGATATGATGGCCTGACCCAGACGAGAACACTGATGCTGAGTAGCCAGTACATTTGCTGCATTTGGAAATTGGGTATGTTACTGTGCATGGACTTTCTTGTTTTTTTAACCTTTATTTAAATAGGCAAGTCAGTTAAGAACAGATTATTATTTACAATGACGGGTTAACTGACTTGTTCTGGAGCAGAATAAGATATTTTTACCTTGTCAGCTCGGGGATTCGATCCAGCAACCTTTCAGTTACTAGTCCAACACTAGTCTAACCACTAGGCTGCCTGCTGGTTACTAGTCCAACACGCTAACCACTAGGCTACCTGCTGGTTACTGACCCAACACTCTAACCACTAGGCTACCTGCTGGTTACTGACCCAACACTCTAACCACTAGGCTACCTGCTGGTTACTGACCCAACACTCTAGCCACTAGGCTACCTGCTGGTTACTGACCCAACACTCTAACCACTAGGCTACCTGCTGGTTACTGACCCAACACTCTAACCACTAGGCTACCTGCTGGTTACTGACCCAACACGCTAACCACTAGGCTGCCTGCTGGTTACTGACCCAACACTCTAACCACTAGGCTACCTGCTGGTTACTGACCCAACACTCTAACCACTAGGCTGCCTGCTGGTTACTGACCCAACACTCTAACCACTAGGCTACCTGCTGGTTACTGACCCAACACTCTAACCACTAGGCTGCCTGCTGGTTACTGACCCAACACTCTAACCACTAGGCTGCCAGCTGGTTACTGACCCAACACTCTAACCACTAGGCTGCCTGCTGGTTACTGACCCACCACTCTAACCACTAGGCTACCTGCTGGTTACTGACCCAACACTCTAACCACTAGGCTACCTGCTGGTCACTGGCCCAACGCTCTAACCCCTAGGCTAACTGCTAGTTACTGACCCAACACTCTAACCACTAGGCTACCTGCTGGTTACTGACCCAACACTCTAACCACTAGGCTACCTGCTGGTTACTGACCCAACACTCTAGCCACTAGGCTACCTGCTGGTTACTGACCCAACACTCTAACCACTAGGCTACCTGCTGGTTACTGACCCAACACTCTAACCACTAGGCTACCTGCTGGTTACTGGCCCAACGCTCTAACCACTAGGCTAACTGCTAGTTACTGACCCAACACTCTAACCACTAGGCTACCTGCTGGTTACTGACCCAACACTCTAACCACTAGGCTACCTGCTGGTTACTGACCCAACACGCTAACCACTAGGCTACCTGCTGGTTACTGGCCCAACGCTCTAACCACTAGGCTACCTGCTGGTTACTAGTCCAATACTAACCACTAGGCTACCTGCTGGTTACTGACCCAACACTCTAACCACTAGGCTACCTGCTGGTTACTGACCCAACACTCTAACCACTAGGCTACCTGCTGGTTACTGACCCAACACTCTAACCACTAGGCTACCTGCTGGTTACTGACCCAACACTCTAACCACTAGGCTACCGGCTGGTCACTGGCCCAACGCTCTAACCCCTAGGCTACCTGCTGGTTACTGACCCAACACTCTAACCACTAGGCTACCTGCTGATTACTGGCCCAGCACTCTAACCACTAGGCTACCTGCTGGTTACTGACCCAACACTCTAACCACTAGGCTACCTGCTGGTTACTGACCCAACGCTCTAACCACTAGGCTACCTGCTGGTTACTGACCCAACACTAACCACTAGGCTACCTGCTGGTTACTGACCCAACACTCTAACCACTAGGCTGCCAGCTGGTTACTGACCCAACACTCTAACCACTAGGCTGCCTGCTGGTTACTGACCGACCACTCTAACCACTAGGCTACCTGCTGGTTACTGACCCAACACTCTAGCCACTAGGCTACCTGCTGGTTACTGACCCAACACTCTAACCACTAGGCTACCTGCTGGTTACTGACCCAACACTCTAACCACTAGGCTACCTGCTGGTTACTGGCCCAGCGCTCTAACCACTAGGCTAACTGCTGGTTACTGACCCAACACTCTAACCACTAGGCTACCTGCTGGTTACTGACCCAACACTCTAACCACTAGGCTACCTGCTGGTTACTGGCCCAACGCTCTAACCACTAGGCTACCTGCTGGTTACTAGTCCAATACTAACCACTAGGCTACCTGCTGGTTACTGACCCAACACTCTAACCACTAGGCTACCTGCTGGTTACTGACCCAACACTCTAACCACTAGGCTACCTGCTGGTTACTGACCCAACACTCTAACCACTAGGCTACCTGCTGGTTACTGACCCAACACTCTAACCACTAGGCTACCTGCTGGTCACTGGCCCAACGCTCTAACCCCTAGGCTACCTGCTGGTTACTGACCCAACACTCTAACCACTAGGCTACCTGCTGATTACTGGCCCAGCACTCTAACCACTAGGCTACCTGCTGGTTACTGACCCAACACTCTAACCACTAGGCTACCTGCTGGTTACTGACCCAACGCTCTAACCACTAGGCTACCTGCTGGTTACTGACCCAACACTAACCACTAGGCTACCTGCTGGTTACTGACCCAACGCTCTAACCACTAGGCTACCTGCTGGTTACTGACCCAACACTCTAACCACTAGGCTGCAGTAGTATTCCCTTATCCACTAATGTAAGAGATCACCTGTACTCCACCCACAGAGATGCGTACAAAGCTCTCCTTCTCCCTCCATTTGGTAAATCCGACCACAACTCTATCCTCCTGATTCCTGCTTACAAGCAAAAATGAAAGCAGGAAGCACCAGTGACTCGGTCTATAAAAAAGTGGTCAGATGAAGCAGATGCTCAACTACAGGACTGTTTTGCTATCACAGACTGGAACATGTTCCGGGATTCTTCTGATGACATTGAGGAGTACACCACATCAGTCACTGGCTTTATCAATAAGTGCATCGAGGACGTCGTCCCCACAGTGACTGTACGTACATACTCCAACCAGAAGCAATGGATTACAGGCAACATCCACACTGAGCTAAAGGGTGGAGCTGCCGCTTTCAAGGAGCGGGACTCTAACCTGGAAGCTTATAAGAAATCCCGCTATGCCCTCCGACAAACCATCAAACAGGCAAAGTGTCAATACAGGGCTAAGATTGAATCATACTACACCGGCTCCGACGCTCGTCTTATGTGGCAGAGCTTGCAAACTATTACAAACTACAAAGGGAAGCACAGCTGCGAGCTGCCCAGTGACACGAGCCTACCAGACGAGCTAAATCACTTATATGCCCGCTTTGAGGCAAGCAACACTGAGGCATGCATGACAGCATCAGCTGTTCCAGACGACTGTGTGATCACGCTCTCCGTAGCCGACGTGAGTAAGACCTTTAAACAGGTCAACATACACAAGGCTGCGGGGCCAGATGGATTACCAGGACGTGTGCTCCGGGCATGTGCTGACTAACTGGCAGGTGTCTTCACTGACATTTTCAACATGTCCCTGATTGAGTCTGTAATACCAACATGCTTCAAGCAGACCACCATAGTCCCTGTGCCCAAGAACACAAAGGCAATCTGCCTAAATGACTACAGACCCGTAGTACTCACGTCCATACCCATGAAGTGCTTTAAAAGGTTGGTAATGGCTCACATCAACACCATTATCCCAGAAACCCTAGACCCACTCCAATTTGCATACCACCCAAACAGATCCACAGATGATGCCATCTCTATTGCACTCCACACTGCCCTTTCCCACCTGGACAAAAGGAACAATTACGTAAGAATGCTGTTCATTGCCTACAGCTCTGAGTTCAACACCATAGTACCCGCAAAGCTCATCACTAAGCTAATGATCCTGGTACTAAACACCTCCCTCTGCAACTGGATCCTGGACTTCCTGACAGGCCACCCCCAGGTGGTGAGGGTTGGTAGCAACACATCTGCCATGCACATCCTCAACACTGGAGCTCCCCAGGGGTGTGTGCTCAGTCCCCTCCTGTACTCCCTGTTCACCCACGACTGCATGGCCAGGCACGAGTCCAACACCATCATTAAGTTTGCAGACGGCACAACAGTGGTAGGCCTGATCACCGACAACGATGAGACAGCCTATAGGGAGGAAGTCAGAGACCTGGCCGGGTGGTGCCAGAATAACAACCTATCCCTCAACGGAACCAAGACTAACCAAGGCTAAGGAGATGATTGTGGACTATATGTACTGTATGTAGCCTCTCTACTGTATATAGCTTCTCTACTGTATATAGCTTCTCTACTGTATGTAGCCTCTACTGTATGTAGCCTCTACTGTATATAGCCCCTCTACTGTATAGAGCCTCTACTGTATATAGTCTCTCTACTGTATATAGCCTCTCTACTGTATATAGCCTCTCTACTGTATATAGCCTCTCTACTGTATGTAGCCTCTCTACTGTATATAGCCTCTCTACTGTATGTAGCCTCTCTACTGTATATAGCCTCTCTACTGTATATAGCTTCTCTACTGTATGTAGCCTCTACTGTATATAGCCCCTCTACTGTATAGAGCCTCTACTGTATATAGTCTCTCTACTGTATATAGCCTCTCTACTGTATATAGCCTCTCTACTGTATATAGCCTCTCTACTGTATATAGCCTCTCTACTGTATGTAGCCTCTCTACTGTATATAGCCTCTACTGTATATAGCCCCTCTACTGTATAGAGCCTCTACTGTATATAGTCTCTCTACTGTATATAGCCTCTCTACTGTATATAGCCTCTCTACTGTATATAGCCTCTCTACTGTATATAGCCTCTCTACTGTATATAACCTCTCTACTGTATATAACCTCTCTACAGTATATAACTTCTCTACTCTATGTAGCCTCTCTACTGTATATAGCCTCTACAGTTTTTAGCCTCTCTACTGTATATAGCCCCTCTACTGTATATAGCCTCTCGACTGTATATAGCCTCTCAACTGTATATAGCCTCTACTGTATATACTCTCTCTACTGTATATAGCCTCTCTACTGTATATAGTCTCTCTATGGTATATAGCCTCCCTACTGTATAGAGTCTCTCTACTGTATATAGCCTCTCTACTGTAAATAGCCTCTCTTCTGTTATATTCTCTCTACTGTAGTCTCTCTACTGTATATAGCCTCTCTACTGTATAGAGTCTCTCTACTGTATATAGCCTCTCTACTGTATATAGCCTCTCTACTGTATATAACCTCTCTACTGTATATAACCTCTCTACAGTATATAACTTCTCTAATCTATGTAGCCTCTCTACTGTATATAGCCTCTACAGTTTTTAGCCTCTCTACTGTATATAGCCCCTCTACTGTATATAGCCTCTCGACTGTATATAGCCTCTCGACTGTATATAGCCTCTACTGTATATACTCTCTCTACTGTATATAGCCTCTCTACTGTATATAGTCTCTCTATGGTATATAGCCTCCCTACTGTATAGAGTCTCTCTACTGTATATAGCCTCTCTACTGTAAATAGCCTCTCTTCTGTTATATTCTCTCTACTGTAGTCTCTCTACTGTATATAGCCTCTCTACTGTATAGAGCCTCTCTACTGTATATAGCCTCTCTACTGTATATAGCCTCTCTACTGTATATAGTCTCTCTACTGTATATAGAGTGCCTGATGTGCCTGGCTGGGCATCTTTACTATTCACCGACATTCTCAACTCAACAATCATGTATTTGGTATTTGCAACTGTCCAAATTGCGCAGGTTGCCTTTCCTTCCAACTGTGGACAACTGTCTTCTTGTCGAGACAGAAATAGCTCAAACAAACTCTAGGACAGTTGTGGGACAATAGATCCCAAATTCATACAACCAGTAGGCCTAGACTACATTAAAAAAACTGTTAAAAAGCAATGATTCAGATGTCTCTGTCCTGGCTGTTCTGGTCTGGTCTGTCTCTGTCCTGGCTGGTCTGGTCTGGTCTGGTCTGTCTCTGTCCTGGCTGTTCTGGTCTGGTCTGTCTCTGTCCTGGCTGGTCTGGTCTGTCTCTGTCCTGGCTGTTCTGTTCTGGTCTGTCTCTGCCCTGGCTGTTCTGTTCTGGTCTGTCTCTGCCCTGGCTGTTCTGTTCTGGTCTGTCTCTGCCCTGGCTGTTCTGTTCTGGTCTGTCTCTGCCCTGGCTGTTCTGTTCTGGTCTGTCTCTGCCCTGGCTGTTCTGTTCTGTCTCTGTTCTGTTCTGGTCTGGTCTGTCTCTGTCCTGGCTGGTCTGGTCTGTCTCTGTCCTGGCTGTTCTGTTCTGGTCTGTCTCTGTCCTGGCTGTTCTGTTCTGGTCTGTCTCTGTCCTGGCTGGTCTGGTCTGTCTCTGTCCTGGCTGGTCTGGTCTGTCTCTGTCCTGGCTGGTCTGTTCTGGTCTGTCTCTGTCCTGGCTGTTCTGGTCTGTCTCTGTCCTGGCTGGTCTGGTCTGTCTCTGTCCTGGCTGGTCTGGTCTGTCTCTGTCCTGGCTGTCCTGTTCTGGTCTGTCTCTGTCCTGGCTGTTCTGTTCTGGTCTGTCTCTGTCCTGGCTGGTCTGGTCTGTCTCTGTCCTGGCTGGTCTGGTCTGTCTCTGTCCTGGCTGTTCTGTTCTGGTCTGTCTCTGTCCTGGCTGGTCTGGTCTGTCTCTGTCCTGGCTGGTCTGGTCTGTCTCTGTCCTGGCTGGTCTGTTCTGGTCTGTCTCTGTCCTGGCTGTTCTGGTCTGTCTCTGTCCTGGCTGGTCTGGTCTGTCTCTGTCCTGGCTGGTCTGGTCTGTCTCTGTCCTGGCTGTTCTGTTCTGGTCTGTCTCTGTCCTGGCTGTTCTGTTCTGGTCTGTCTCTGTCCTGGCTGGTCTGGTCTGTCTCTGTCCTGGCTGGTCTGGTCTGTCTCTGTCCTGGCTGTTCTGTTCTGGTCTGTCTCTGTCCTGGCTGTTCTGGTCTGTCTCTGTCCTGGCTGGTCTGGTCTGTCTCTGTCCTGGCTGTTCTGTTCTGGTCTGTCTCTGTCCTGGCTGTTCTGGTCTGTCTCTGTCCTGGCTGGTCTGGTCTGTCTCTGTCCTGGCTGTTCTGTTCTGGTCTGTCTCTGTCCTGGCTGTTCTGGTCTGTCTCTGTCCTGGCTGGTCTGGTCTGTCTCTGTCCTGGCTGTTCTGTTCTGGTCTGTCTCTGTCCTGGCTGTTCTGGTCTGTCTCTGTCCTGGCTGGTCTGGTCTGTCTCTGTCCTGGCTGTTCTGTTCTGGTCTGTCTCTGTCCTGGCTGTTCTGGTCTGTCTCTGTCCTGGCTGTTCTGGTCTGGTCTGTCTCTGTCCTGCTGGTCTGGTCTGGTCTGTCTCTGTCCTGGTTGTTCTGTTCTGGTCTGTCTCTGTCCTGGCTGGTCTGGTCTGTCTCTGTCCTGGCTGTTCTGTTCTGGTCTGTCTCTGTCCTGGCTGTTCTGGTCTGTCTCTGTCCTGGCTGGTCTGGTCTGTCTCTGTCCTGGCTGTTCTGTTCTGGTCTGTCTCTGTCCTGGCTGTTCTGGTCTGTCTCTGTCCTGGCTGTTCTGGTCTGGTCTGTCTCTGTCCTGGCTGGTCTGGTCTGGTCTGTCTCTGTCCTGGCTGTTCTGGTCTGGTCTGTCTCTGTCCTGGCTGTTCTGGTCTGTCTCTGTCCTGGCTGGACTGGTCTGGTCTGTCTCTGTCCTGGCTGTTCTGGTCTGTCTCATTTCTGTTCTGGTCTGGTCTGTCTCTGTCCTGGCTGTTCTGGTCTGGTATGTCTCTGCCCTGGCTGTTCTGTTCTGGTCTGTCTCTGTCCTGGCTGTTCTGGTCTGTCTCTGTCCTGTTCTGGTCTAGTCTGGTCTGTCTCTGTTCTGTTCTGGTCTGTCTCTGTCCTGGCTGTTCTGGTCTGTCTCTGTTCTGTTCTGGTCTGGTCTGTCTCTGTCCTGGCTGTTCTGTTCTGGTCTGTCTCTGTCCTGGTTGTTCTGTTCTGGTCTGTCTCTGTCCTGGCTGTTCTGTTCTGGTCTGTCTCTGTCCTGGCTGTTCTGGTCTGTCTCTGTTCTGTTCTGGTCTGGTCTGTCTCTGTCCTGGCTGTTCTGTTCTGGTCTGTCTCTGTCCTGGCTGTTCTGGTCTGTCTCTGTTCTGTTCTGGTCTGGTCTGTCTCTGTCATGGTTGTTCTGTTCTGGTCTGTCTCTGTCCTGGCTGGTCTGGTCTGGTCTGTCTCTGTCCTGGCTGTTCTGTTCTGGTCTGTCTCTGTCCTGGCTGTTCTGTTCTGGTCTGTCTCTGTCCTGGCTGGTCTGGTCTGGTCTGTCTCTGTCCTGGCTGTTCTGTTCTGGTCTGTCTCTGCCCTGGCTGTTCTGTTCTGGTCTGTCTCTGTCCTGGCTGTTCTGGTCTGTCTCTGTTCTGTTCTGGTCTGGTCTGTCTCTGTCCTGGCTGTTCTGGTCTGTCTCTGTCCTGGCTGTTCTGTTCTGGTCTGTCTCTGTCCTGGCTGTTCTGGTCTGTCTCTGTCCTGGCTGTTCTGTTCTGGTCTGTCTCTGTCCTGGCTGTTCTGGTTTGGTATGTCTCTGTTCTGGATGTTCTGGTCTGGTCTGGTCTGTCTCTGTTCTGTTCTGGTCTGTCTCTGTCCTGGCTGTTCTGGTCTGTCTCTGTTCTGTTCTGGTCTGGTCTGTCTCTGTCCTGGCTGTTCTGTTCTGGTCTGTCTCTGTCCTGGTTGTTCTGTTCTGGTCTGTCTCTGTCCTGGCTGTTCTGTTCTGGTCTGTCTCTGTCCTGGCTGTTCTGGTCTGGTCTGTCTCTGTCCTGGCTGGTCTGGTCTGTCTCTGTCCTGGCTGGTCTGGTCTGTCTCTGTCCTGGCTGGTCTGGTCTGTCTCTGTCCTGGCTGTTCTGGTCTGTCTCTGTCCTGGCTGGTCTGGTCTGTCTCTGTCCTGGCTGGTCTGGTCTGTCTCTGTCCTGGCTGTTCTGTTCTGGTCTGGTCTGTCTCTGTCCAGACGGTTCTGGTCTGGTCTGTCTCTGTCCTGGCTGTTCTGGTCTGTCTCTGCCCTGGCTGTTCTGGTCTGGTCTGTCTCTGTCCTGGCTGGTCTGGTCTGTCTCTGTCCTGGCTGGTCTGGTCTGTCTCTGTCCTGGCTGTTGTGGTCTGTCTTTGTCCTGGCTGTTCTGGTCTGTCTCTGTCCTGTCACTCTCTTCTGTGCTAATTAACATGACTTGTCTAATACATTGTCCAGCTCTCTTACTTTCTCTCTCTCTCTCTCACTTTCTCTCTCTCTCTCTCTCTCTCTCTCTCTCTCTCTCTCTCTCCTGCCCCTGTTGTCGTTAATTAATTAAGACAACAGGTTGCTGTCTGACCACTACTGTCACAGCCACTGAGAAATACACACCACTGTCACAACAGCACAGCCACTGAGTAAGACACACACACACACACACCGCTGTCACAGCACAGCCACTGAGTAAGAAACACACACACACACACACACACACACACACACACACACACACACACACACACACCACTGTCACAGCACAGCCGGTAATAAGAACAGTATGGGTCTAATGACTGGCATGTAGGTCCATAAGTAAAAACACACACACACACAGTGTGCAGGTAAACACACACACACACTGCCCAGGTAAACACACACACTGTGCAAGTAAACACACACACACACACTGTGCAAGTAAACACACACACACACAGTGCGCAGGTAAACACACACACAGACACACGCAGTGTGAGAACAACGCTTACACAAATACAGATGCCTAGGCTACTACAGTCAATCTGACAGAGCTAATTATGTCTTCATGCATCAATGAGTGTCTATTGTTCAGGATATAGAAATCACAGTATTTTGTTCAGCTAATATAAATGAGTCTCTATGTTCATCTAATATAAATGAGTGTCTCGTTTCAGGTCATTATATTATTATATAATATAAATTATATTATATATATATTATATTCTATATTTTATATTATATATTATTATATAAATTAGTTTCTCGTTGCAGGTCATACATTTATTATTATATCATATTATATATATTATAGATATAAATGAGGGCTGAACAGAGAAGTGGAGACGCAGGTTGAGGAGACACAGTAGACAGAGGTACAGTATAGGACTACGCTTGACATAGCCTGTTATAAGGCTGTTATAACCTGTCATAGTAGGTCTCATAACAAGTCAATTTCCAGCTTCTCAGAGATGCTTCACCTCCAAACCACCGATGATGATGATGATGATGATGATGATGAAGTTCCTTAAACATCCTAACTGACATTAGAGGCTGTGTTGTCTTAATTACCTACCTGATAGACACACACACACACACACACACACACACCTTAAAACCTTTAATACTGAATGAACCCCAACCCCCGTGCGATGGCTGAAAAACACTCACTGAAAAAAGGTGTCACTTTGAATTACTAGAG
>NC_143029.1:89142500-89145000 GCF_057628025.1 Oncorhynchus mykiss | reverse complement strand
GTTTACAGAACAACAGTCTGATGAGGTCAGAGGGCTGTTTACAGAACAACAGTCTGAGGAGGTTAGATGGATGTTTACAGAACAACAGTCTGAGGAGGTCAGATGGATGTTTACAGAACAACAGTCTGAGGAGGTCAGAGAGATGTTTACAGAACAACAGTCTGATGAGGTTAGATGGATGTTTACAGAACAACAGTCTGACGAGGTCAGATGGATGTTTACAGAACAACAGTCTGATGAGGTCAGAGGGCTGTTTACAGAACAACAGTCTGAGGAGGTTAGATGGATGTTTACAGAACAACAGTCTGACGAGGTCAGATGGATGTTTACAGAACAACAGTCTGAGGAGGTCAGATGGCTGTTTACAGAACAACAGTCTGACGAGGTCAGATGGATGTTTACAGAACAACAGTCTGAGGAGGTCAGAGAGATGTTTACAGAACAACAGTCTGAGGAGGTTAGATGGATGTTTACAGAACAACAGTCTGATGAGGTCAGATGGATTTTTACAGAACAACAGTCTGATGAGGTCAGATGGATTTTTACAGAACAACAGTCTGATGAGGAGGTCAGATGGATGTTTACAGAACAACAGTCTGATGAGGTCAGAGGGCTGTTTACAGAACAACAGTCTGAGGTCAGATGGATGTTTACAGAACAACAGTCTGAGGAGGTCAGATGGCTGTTTACAGAACAACAGTCTGACGAGGTCAGATGGATGTTTACAGAACAACAGTCTGAGGAGGTCAGAGAGATGTTTACAGAACAACAGTCTGAGGAGGTTAGATGGATGTTGACAGAACAACAGTCTGATGAGGTCAGATGGATTTTTACAGAACAACAGTCTGATGAGGTCAGATGGATTTTTACAGAACAACAGTCTGATGAGGAGGTCAGATGGATGTTTACAGAACAACAGTCTGATGAGGTCAGAGGGCTGTTTACAGAACAACAGTCTGAGGTCAGATGGATGTTTACAGAACAACAGTCTGAGGAGGTCAGATGGATGTTTACAGAACAACAGTCTGATGAGATCAGAGGGCTGTTTACAGAACAACAGTCTGATGAGGTCAGAGGGCTGTTTACAGAACAACAGTCTGATGAGGTCAGAGGGCTGTTTACAGAACAACAGTCTGATGAGGAGGTCAGATGGATGTTTACAGAACAACAGTCTGACGAGGTCAGATGGATGTTTACAGAACAACAGTCTGAGGAGGTCAGAGAGATGTTTACAGAACAACAGTCTGAGGAGGTTAGATGGATGTTTACAGAACAACAGTATGAGGAGGTCAGATGGATGTTTACAGAACAACAGTCTGAGGAGGTCAGAGAGATGTTTACAGAACAACAGTCTGAGGAGGTCAGATGGATGTTTACAGAACAACAGTCTGATGAGGAGGTCAGATGGATGTTTACAGAACAACAGTCTGAGGAGGTCAGATGGATGTTTACAGAACAACAGTCTGAGGAGGTCAGATGGATGTTTACAGAACAACAGTCTGAGGAGGTCAGATGGATGTTTACAGAACAACAGTCTGATGAGGAGGTCAGATGGATGTTTACAGAACAACAGTCTGAGGAGGTCAGAGAGATGTTTACAGAACAACAGTCTGATGAGGTCAGATGGATTTTTACAGAACAACAGTCTGATGAGGTCAGATGGATTTTTACAGAACAACAGTCTGATGAGGAGGTCAGAGGGCTGTTTACAGAACAACAATCTGATGAGGTCAGAGGGCTGTTTACAGAACAACAGTCTGATGAGGTCAGAGGGCTGTTTACAGAACAACAGTCTGATGAGGTCAGAGGGCTGTTTACAGAACAACAGTCTGATGAGGTCAGAGGGCTGTTTACAGAACAACAGTCTGATGAGGTCAGAGGGCTGTTTACAGAACAACAGTCTGAGGAGGTCAGATGGATGTTTACAGAACAACAGTCTGATGAGGAGGTCAGATGGATGTTTACAGAACAACAGTCTGAGGAGGTCAGATGGATGTTTACAGAACAACAGTCTGATGAGGTCAGAGGGCTGTTTACAGAACAACAGTCTGATGAGGTCAGAGGGCTGTTTACAGAACAACAGTCTGATGAGGTCAGAGGGCTGTTTACAGAACAACAGTCTGATGAGGTCAGAGGGCTGTTTACAGAACAACAGTCTGATGAGGTCAGAGGGCTGTTTACAGAACAACAATCTGAGGAGGTCAGATGGATGTTTACAGAACAACAGTCTGAGGAGGTCAGATGGATGTTTACAGAACAACAGTCTGATGAGGAGGTCAGAGGGCTGTTTACAGAACAACAGTCTGAGGAGGTTAGATGGAAGTTTACAGAACAACAGTCTGAGGAGGTCAGATGGATGTTTACAAAACAACAGTCTGATGAGGTCAGATGGATTTTTACAGAACAACAGTCTGATGAGGAGGTCAGAGGGCTGTTTACAGAACAACAGTCTGATGAGGTCAGATGGATTTTTACAGAACAACAGTCTGATGAGGTAAGA
>NC_143029.1:89125000-89137500 GCF_057628025.1 Oncorhynchus mykiss | reverse complement strand
TCTCTCTCTCTCTCTCTCTCTCTACCTCTCTCTCTACCTCTCTCTCTACCTCTCTCTCTCTCTCTCTCTCTCTCTCTCTCTCTCTCTCTCTCTCTCTCTCTCTCTCTCTCTCTCTCTCTCTCTCTCTCTCTCTCTCTCTCTCTCTCTCTCTCTCTCTCTCTCTCTCTCTCTCTCTCTCTCTCTCTCTCTCTCTCTCTCTCTCTCTCTCTCTCTCTCTCTCTCTCTCTCTCTCTCTCTCTCTCTCTCTCTCTCTCTCTCTCTCTCTCCCCTCTCTCTCTCTCTCTCTCTCTCTCTCCCTCTCTCTCTCTCTCTCTCTCTCTCTCTCTCTCTCTCTCTCTCTCTCTCTCTCTCCCTCTCTCTCTCTCTCTCTCTCTCTCTCTCTCTCTCTCTCTCTCCCCCTCTCTCTCTCTCTCTCTCCCCCTCTCTCTCTCTCTCCATCTCCTCTTCTCTCTCCCCCTCTCTCTCTCTCTCCATCTCCTCTTCTCTCTCCCCCTCTCTCTCTCTCTCCATCTCCTCTTCTCTCTCTCCCCTCTCTCTCTCTCTGCCCTCTCTTTCTTACCCACCTTTATCTGTTATTCTCCCCTCTCTCTTTCCACCCCCATCCCTCCCCTCTCTCTCTATCTCCTCTTCTCTCTCCCCCTCTCTCTCTCTCTCTCCCCTCCCTCTCTCTCCCCTCCCTCTCTCTCTCTCTGCCCTCTCTTTCTTACCCACCTTTATCTGTTATTCTCCCCTCTCTCTTTCCACCCCCATCCCTCCCCTCTCTCTCTCTTCATTATACAGACCCTGTGCTGGCCTGTGTGTGATTCATTAGCTTTTATCCTCTTGATTAGAAGACGGGGCTGTGGATAATTGCACTAGCTCTGTTTGTCCAGAATCTACACACACACACACACACACACACACACCGAGACACACCGAGACTCACAAACACACACCGAGACACACACACACCGAGACACACCGAGACACACACACACACACACACTGAGACACACCGAGACACACACACACACCGAGACACACCAAGACACACACACACACACCTCAACTTCAGACTATTGCAGCCTCCTCAGAATGGAAATAAAAACACCAGCTAATGATTAGATGTGGAGTGTCTCTCTGAGGTACAGTGGAGATGAACTAAGCATAGTGTCTCTGTGTGGTACAGTACAGTACTAAGCATAGTGTTTATATGGGGTACAGTACTAAGTATAGTGTCTCTATGGGGTACAGTACTAAGTATAGTGTTTCTATGGGGTACAGTACTAAGCATAGTGTTTATATGGGGTACAGTACTAAGTATAGTGTTTATATGGGGTACAGTACCAAGCATAGTGTTTATATGGGGTACAGTACAGTACTAAGTATAGTGTTTCTATGGGGTACAGTACAGTGCTACTGTACCCCATATAAACACTATGCTTAGTACTGTACCCCATCTTTTTTTTTTTCCGACTTGCCCCGACTTAACCCCGTCGTTACACATTGAAACCAGACGAACAGATGAGTATTTTCAGCATTGTGTGGGTCAGAGGTCATGCCATGCAATACATGGGACGTGTGCCATCCATCTGATCCATTGTCAATGTGTGTCGCCTACAGTGTCTGAACAGTTAAATCAATGGGTTTCCTTTCCTTTCCACACACACACACACACACACACACAAGCACACGCGCGCACACACACACACACACACACACACACACTAACCTTGCCTTATCATCATCATAAAAGTGAAAGCAGGAAAAACCACCGAAGCAAACAAATGGAGATGTCTCTCCTCTCTTCTCTCCACATTCTCTCTGCTTTTGTTCCCGTCATCAATCACCGAGCACCGTGTTTTTCTCTATTGTTGATGAAACCATCTTAAAAACTTGCTGCTTGCATATTTAATTTCATTCTCCACTGGCTCAAACAAAGGAATATGCCTGCCTGCCCAGATAACAACAAAATGTTCTGACAACTTTTAGAGAACGTTCCTTTTAAGATTCTCATTAAGTCATGACCTAATGTTTTCACATGACTGTTTCCAAGCAACCATTCCCTTAATGTCAAACAGAACATACCGAGAACCATGTTCTCAGAATGTCCTAAAAAAAAAAACGTTTCAACAGACGTGCCCGGAACAAGGTGACGTTTTTAAACGTCATTGGACACAGGAATGTTCTTGCGATGTTCCCCAGTGAAACGTGTCTAGAACATTAGTATCTTATATTCTGAGAACATGTGAACCACTTTCTGGCTAAGTCCTATTTGACGTTAAGGGAATGTTCTCCTAACGCTAACACCAAAAACATGCTGAATAGGTTTCTCAGGAGGTTTTTTCTGCTAACATACATAGAATGTTCCCCTAACTTAACAGAAAACTGGACACTCAAACATCTTGGGGAACATTACGGGTAACATAACAAAAAGGTTGTCTCTACCTAGAATTGTTAGCTGTACGACACCCTTCAACACACCTTTTCAGGGAAAGACTCTATTATCTTTAAGGGGGGGAAACAAAAAAAATGTTATGAGTGAAGAACGATCGAAATGATATCCAGACTTCAAATGGAGTGCTGTTTATCTTTCCGAGTTGTTGTTGTTGTTGTTGTTGTTTTAGTCAATGTAACGCGCGGCTGCGACGACTATCAAGGTTAGTCAACCAAGATATTATCGGCCTGCTGCAGCAGTAACTCTGCGGTGATAAAGCTTGGCAATATATGGTGAAACACACACACACACACACACACACACACAGAAGGGATGTAAAGGTCCAAACTTTGAAGATAGGAGTGCCTCGGTCTGCTGGACCACAAACCAATCCAAATGTAGCATGCATTGTAGGGCTGGGCGATACGGTCAAAGTATCATAGTATAAAAAACACATACATTATACAAGGCAGTTAACCCACTGTTCCTAGACCAGTTAACCCACTGTTCCTAGACCAGTTAACCCACTGTTCCTAGACCAGTTAACCCACTGTTCCTAGACCAGTTAACCCACTGTTCCTAGACCAGTTAACCCACTGTTCCTAGACCAGTTAACCCACTGTTCCTAGACCAGTTAACCCACTGTTCCTAGACCAGTTAACCCCACTGTTCCTAGACCAGTTAACCCACTGTTCCTAGACCAGTTAACCCACTGTTCCTAGACCAGTTAACCCACTGTTCCTAGACCAGTTAACCCACTGTTCCTAGACCAGTTAACCCACTGTTCCTAGACCAGTTAACCCACTGTTCCTAGGCCGTCATTGTAAATAAGAATTTGTTCTTAACTGACTTGCCTAGTTATATAAAGGTTAAATTAAATGCAATTCAAAATAAAATAACAAGCTGAAACAATAACTAGCTATAACAATAACTAGCTACAGCAATAACTAGCTACAACAATAACTAGCTACAACAATAACTAGCTACAACAATAACTAGCTACAACAATAACAAGCTACAACAATAACTAGCTACAGCAATAACTAGCTACAACAATAACTAGCTACAGCAATAACTAGCTACAACAATAACAAGCTACAACAATAACTAGCTACAGCAATAACTAGCTACAACAATAACTAGCTACAACAATAACTAGCTACAACAATAACTAGCTACAACAATAACTAGCTACAACAATAACAAGCTACAACAATAACAAGCTACAACAATAACTAGCTACAATAATAACTAGCTACAACAATAACTAGCTACAATAATAACTAGCTACACATGTGAAATGTGTGTAGGCTACCAGTACATCTTTTTTTCATGGTGCAGTATAGCCTTTAGTCCGTTACAGTGCCTTCAGGAAGTATTCAGACCCCTTGACTTTTTCCACATTTTGTTGTGTTACAACCTGAATTTAAAATGGATTTAAATTTAGATTTGTTTGTATCACTGGCCTACACACAATACTCCATAATGTCAAAGTGAAATTATATTTTTGGAAATGTTTACAAGTTAATTAAAAATGAAAAGCTGAAATGTCTTGAGTCAATAAGTATTCAACTCCTTTGTTACGACAAGCCGAAATAAGTTCAGGAGTAAAA
The DNA here is from genome assembly GCF_057628025.1 of Oncorhynchus mykiss. Taxonomy (NCBI): domain Eukaryota; kingdom Metazoa; phylum Chordata; class Actinopteri; order Salmoniformes; family Salmonidae; genus Oncorhynchus; species Oncorhynchus mykiss. The sequence goes on along the minus strand of NC_143029.1, from coordinate 89,133,471 downwards.
ATGTGCTTAAAAAGTCACATAATAAAAGTTGCATCGACTCACTCTGTGTCATTCATTATTTGTGAATGACTACCTCATCTCTGTACCCCACACAAACAATTATCTGTAAGGTCCCTCATCTCTGTACCTCACACATACAATTATCTGTAAGGTCCTTCATCTCTGTACCCCACACATACAATTATCTGTAAGGTCATTCATCTATGTACCCCACACATACAATTATCTGTAAGGTCCCTCATCTCTGTACCCCAACACATACAATTATCTGTAAGGTCCCTCAGTCCAGTAGTGAATTTCAAACACAGATTCAACCACAAAGACCAGGGAGGCTTTCCAATGTCTCTCAAAGAAGGGCACCTATTGGAAGCTGGGTTAAAAACTTTAAAAAGCAGACACTGAATATCGCTTTGAGCACGGAGAAGTTAATAATTACACTTTTAATGGTGTATCAATACACCAAGTCATTACAAAGATTGAACCGTTCAGGGATTTCACCAGGAGGCCAATGGTGACTTTAAAACAGTTACTGAGTTGAATGGCTGTGATAGGGGACAACTGAGGATGGATCAACAACATTGTAGTTACTCCACAATACTAACCTAAATGACAGAGGGAAAAGAAGGAAGCCTGTACTTTAACTATATATTAAAAAAGGTGCATCCTGTTTGCAACAAGGCACTTTAAGTAATACTGCACAAAATGTGGCGAAGGAATTAACTTTATGTCTTGCATTTAAAAAAAGAGTTGTTTGAGGCAAATCCCAGAACACATCACTGAGTACCACTCTTCATATTTTCAAGCATGGTGTTGGCTGCATCATGTTATGGGTATAATTGTCATCGGCAAGGACTAGATTGTTTTTTATAAATAAGATACCGAATAGAGTTAAGCACAGGCAAAATCATAGAGGGAAAACCTGGTTCAGTCTGCTTTCCAACAGACACTTGGGAGACTAACAACTTTTAGCAGGACAATAACCTAAAACACAAGGTCGAATCTACACTGGAGTTACTTACCAAGATGGCATTGAATGTTCCTGAGTGGCCTAGTTACAGTTTTGACTTAAATAGGCTTGAAAATCTATGACAAGAATAGATTTTTTTAAGTAACAATGTGCAAATATTGTACAATCCAGGTGTGTAAGGCTCTTAGAGACTTACCCAGAAAGACTCACAGCTCTTAGAGACTTACCCAGAAAGACTCACAGCTCTTGGAGACTTACCCAGAAAGACTCACGGCTGCCAAAGGTGGTTCTAACATGTATTGACTCAGGGGTCTGAGTCAATACATGGTTGGAGTCATTAAAATGCGTTTTTCAACCACTCCACAAATGTCTTGTTAACAAACTAGAGTTTTGGCAAGTCAGTTAGGACATCTAATTTTTCCAACAATTGTTTACAGACAGATTATTTCACTTGTAATTCACTGTATCACAATTCCAGTGGGTCAGAAGTTTACATACACTAAGTTGACTGTGCCTTTAAACAGCTTGGAAAATTCCAGAAAATGATGTCATGGCTTTAGAAGCTTCTGATAGGCTAATTGACATCATCTGAGTCAATTGCAGGTGTACCTGTGGATGTATTTCAAGGCCTACCTTCAAACTCAGTGACTTTTTGCTTGACATCATGGGAAAATCAAATGAAATCAGCCAAGACCTCAGAAAAAAGTTGTAGACCTCCACAAGTCGGGTTCATCCTTGGGAGAAATTTCCAAATGCCTGAAGGTACCACGTTGATCTGAACAAACAATAGTACCCAAGTATTAACACCATGGGACCTCGCAGCCGTCATACCGCTCAGGAAGGAGACGCATTCTGTCTCCGAGAGATGAAAGATACTTTGGTGCGAGAAGTGCAAATCAATCCCAGAACAACAGCAAAGGACCTTGTGAAGATGCTGGAGGAAACAGGTACTTGGGAGACTAGGTACACAAGTATCTGTATCTGTCACGCCCTGGCCTTAGTATTTTGTGTTTTCTTGATTATTTTGGTCAGGCCAGGGTGTGACATGGGTTATTTATGTGGTTTGCTTTGTCTAGGGGTTTTTTGTAGGTTATGGGATTGTGTTTAGTGAAGTATTCTAGGTAAGTCTATGGTTGCCTGGAGTGGTTCTCAATCAGAGGCAGATGTTTATCGTTGTCTCTGATTGGGAACCATATTTAGGCAGCCATATTCTTTAGGTCTCTTGTGGGTGATTGTTTCCGTCTCTGTGTTTTGCACCAGTTAGGACTGTTGTCGGTTTTCACGTTACGTTTATTGTATTTTTTTATTTTATTTTTATTGTTCGTATTTTCATCTTTCATTAAAGACCACGCTGCATTTTGGTCCTCCTCTCTTTCACCAGAAGAGAACCGTAACAGTATCCACAGTAAAACGAGTCCTGTATCGACATAACCTGAAAGGCCGCTCAGCAAGGAAGAAGCCACTCCTCCAAAACCCACCATAAAAAAGCCAGACTACGGTTTGCAACTGCACATATGGACAAAGGTCATACTTTTTGAAGAAATGTCATCTAGTCTGATGAAACAAAAATAGAACTGATTGGCCATAATGACCATTGTTATGTTCGGAGGAAAAAGGGGGAGGCTTGCAAGCCAAAGAACACCATCCCAACAGTGACGCACGGGGGTGGCAGCATCATGTTGTGGGGGTGCTTTGTCAAGGTATTAGAGTGGCCATCACAAAGCCCTGACCTCAAATCTATAGAAAATGTGGGGGCAGAACTGAAAAGGCGTGTGTGAGCAAGGAGGCCTACAAACCTGACTCAGTTACCCCAGCTCTGTCAGGAGGAATGGGCCAAAATTCACCCAACTTATTTTGGGAAGCTTGTGGAAGGCTACCCCAAACGTTTGACCCAAGTTAAACAATTTAAAGACAATGCTACCAAATACTAATTGAGTGTTTGTAAACTTCTGACCCACTGGGAAGTAAATCATTCTCTCTACTATTATTCTGACATTTCACATTCTTAAAATAAAGTGGTGATCCTAACTGACCTAAAACAGGCAGTTTTTACTAGGATTAAATGTCAGATATTGTGAAAAAGTTAAAATGTATTTGGCAAAGGTGTATGTAAACTTCTGACTTCAACTGTATATAAATGAGACATTTCTGTATTTTATTTCCAATAAATTAGCAAAAGAATCTAAAAACATGTTTTCATTTTGTCATTATGGGATATTGTGTGTAGATGGGTGAGATTTTTTTTTATTTAATCAATTTTCAATTCAGTCTGTAACTCAACATGTGGAAGACATTATATATCGTTTTGACAATATCACAATATTATTTTTTGCGTTAGTTGGCTGTAGCTGCACCAAAACTCAAATTTTCCTTTGTTTGCTTGTTCTCTTCGTTCATTTTAAATAAAACATATTTTTTTGCTCTTTTTATTTCCATGACTGATCAAAACTTGTTTTCTCTCTTGTCCCTCTGAAGCAGACATACAGTACGGTGAGCAATATGTTTGGAACATCGTATCGCAATCAAATCGTATCGTGAGAATCACAATACATATCATATTGGCACCTAAGTATCCTGATAATATGGTATCGTGAGGTCCCTAGCAATTCCCAGCCCTAATTTACACACACACACACAATCACACACACACACACACACACTTTAGACTAATGGGATGAGGGAGAGGAGACAAGGAGAGGAGACAACTTTAGACTATTGGAATGAGGGAGAGGCGACAAGGAGAGGAGACCACTTTAGACTATTGGAATGAGGGAGAGGAGACCATTTTAGACTAATGGGATGAGGGAGAGGAGACAAGGAGAGGAGACCACTTTAGACTAATGGGATGAGGGAGAGGAGACAAGGAGAGGAGACCACTTTAGACTATTGGAATGAGGGAGAGGAGACAAGGAGAGGAGACCACTTTAGACTAATGGAATGAGGGGGAGAAGACAAGGAGAGGAGACCACTTTAGACTAATGGAATGAGGGAGAGGAGACCATTTTAGACTAATGGAATGAGGGAGAGGAGACAAGGAGAGGAGACCACTTTAGACTATTGGAATGAGGGAGAGGAGACCATTTTAGACTAATGGGATGAGGGAGAGGAGACAAGGAGAGGAGACCACTTTAGACTATTGGAATGAGGGAGAGGAGACAAGGAGAGGAGACCACTTTAGACTAATGGAATGAGGGAGAGGAGACCATTTTAGACTAATGGAATGAGGGAGAAGAGACAAGGAGAGGAGACCACTTTAGACTAATGGAATGAGGGAGAGGAGACAAGGAGAGGAGACAACTTTAGACTATTGGAATGAGGGAGAGGAGACAAGGAGAGGAGACAACTTTAGACTATTGGAATGAGGGAGAGGAGACAAGGAGAGGAGACCACTTTAGACTATTGGAATGAGGGAGAGGAGACCATTTTAGACTAATGGGATGAGGGAGAGGAGACAAGGAGAGGAGACCACTTTAGACTAATGGGATGAGGGAGAGGAGACAAGGAGAGGAGACCACTTTAGACTATTGGAATGAGGGAGAGGAGACAAGGAGAGGAGACCACTTTAGACTAATGGAATGAGGGAGAGGAGACAAGGAGAGGAGACCACTTTAGACTAATGGAATGAGGGAGAGGAGACCATTTTAGACTAATGGAATGAGGGAGAGGAGACCACTTTAGACTAATGGAATGAGGGAGAGGAGACAAGGAGAGGAGACCACGTTAGACTAATAGAATGAGGGAGAGGAGACAAGGAGAGGAGACAACTTTAGACTATTGGAATGAGGGAGAGGAGACAAGGAGAGGAGACCACTTTAGACTAATGGAATGAGGGCGAGAAGACAAGGAAAGGAGACCACTTTAGACTATTGGAATGAGGGAGAGGAGACAAGGAGAGGAGACCACTTTAGACTATTGGAATGAGGGGGAGAAGACAAGGAAAGGAGACAACTTTAGACTATTGGAATGAGGGAGAGGAGACAAGGAGAGGAGACCACTTTAGACTATTGGAATGAGGGGGAGAAGACAAGGAAAGGAGACAACTTTAGACTATTGGAATGAGGGAGAGGAGACCATTTTAGACTAATGGAATGAGGGAGAGGAGACAAGGAGAGGAGACCACTTTAGACTATTGGAATGAGGGAGAGGAGACCATTTTAGACTAATAGAATGAGGGAGAGGAGACAAGGAGAGGAGACCACTTTAGACTATTGGAATGAGGGAGAGGAGACCATTTTAAATCAAATCAAATCAAATTTTATTTGTCACATACACATGGTTAGCAGATGTTAATGCGAGTGTAGCGAAATGCTTGTGCTTCTAGTTCCGACAATGCAGTAATAACAAGTAATCTAACTAACAATTCCAAAACTACTGTCTTGTACACAGTGTAAGGGGATAAAGAATATGTACATAAGGATATATGAATGAGTGATGGTACAGAGCAGCATAGGCAAGATACAGTAGATGGTATCGGGTACAGTATGTACAATGAGATGAGTATGTAAACAAAGTGGCATAGTATAGTATAAAGTGGCTAGTGATACATGTATTACATAAGGATACCGTCGATGATATAGAGTACAGTATATACGTATGCGTATGAGATGAATAATGTAGGGTAAGTAACATTTATATAAGGTAGCATTGTTTAAAGTGGCTAGTGATATATTTACATCATTTCCCATCAATTCCCATTATTAAAGTGGCTGGAGTTGAGTCAGTGTCAGTGTGTTGGCAGCAGCCACTCAGTGTTAGTGGTGGCTGTTTAACAGTCTGATGGCCTTGAGATAGAAGCTGTTTTTCAGTCTCTCGGTCCCAGCTTTGATGCACCTGTACTGACCTCGCCTTCTGGATGATAGCGGGGTGAACAGGCAGTGGCTCGGGTGGTTGATGTCCTTGATGATCTTTATGGCCTTCCTGTGACATCGGGTGGTGTAGGTGTCCTGGAGGGCAGGTAGTTTGCCCCCGGTGATGCGTTGTGCAGACCTCACTACCCTCTGGAGAGCCTTACGGTTGAGGGCGGTGCAGTTGCCATACCAGGCGGTGATACAGCCCGCCAGGATGCTCTCGATTGTGCATCTGTAGAAGTTTGTGAGTGCTTTTGGTGACAAGCCGAATTTCTTCAGCCTCCTGAGGTTGAAGAGGCGCTGCTGCGCCTTCTTCACGATGCTGTCTGTGTGAGTGGACCAATTCAGTTTGTCTGTGATGTGTATGCCGAGGAACTTAAAACTTGCTACCCTCTCCACTACTGTTCCATCGATGTGGATAGGGGGGTGTTCCCTCTGCTGTTTCCTGAAGTCCACAATCATCTCCTTAGTTTTGTTGACGTTGAGTGTGAGGTTGTTTTCCTGACACCACACTCCGAGGGCCCTCACCTCCTCCCTGTAGGCCGTCTCATCGTTGTTGGTAATCAAGCCTACCACTGTTGTGTCGTCCGCAAACTTGATGATTGAGTTGGAGGCGTGCGTGGCCACGCAGTCGTGGGTGAACAGGGAGTACAGGAGAGGGCTCAGAACGCAACCTTGTGGGGCCCCAGTGTTGAGGATCAGCGGGGAGGAGATGTTGTTGCCTACCCTCACCACCTGGGGGCGGCCCGTCAGGAAGTCCAGTACCCAGTTGCACAGGGCGGGGTCGAGACCCAGGGTCTCGAGCTTGATGACGAGCTTGGAGGGTACTATGGTGTTGAATGCCGAGCTGTAGTCGATGAACAGCATTCTCACATAGGTATTCCTCTTGTCCAGATGGGTTAGGGCAGTGTGCAGTGTGGTTGAGATTGCATCGTCTGTGGACCTATTTGGGCGGTAAGCAAATTGGAGTGGGTCTAGGGTGTCAGGTAGGGTGGAGGTGATATGGTCCTTGACTAGTCTCTCAAAGCACTTCATGATGACGGATGTGAGTGCTACGGGGCGGTAGTCATTTAGCTCAGTTACCTTAGCTTTCTTGGGAACAGGAACAATGGTGGCCCTCTTGAAGCATGTGGGAACAGCAGACTGGTATAGGGATTGATTGAATATGTCCGTAAACACACCGGCCAGCTGGTCTGCGCATGCTCTGAGGGCGCGGCTGGGGATGCCATCTGGGCCTGCAGCCTTGCGAGGGTTAACACGTTTAAATGTCTTACTCACCTCGGCTGCAGTGAAGGAGAGACCGCATGTTTTCGTTGCAGGCCGTGTCAGTGGCACTGTATTGTCCTCAAAGCGGGCAAAAAAGTTATTTAGTCTGCCTGGGAGCAAGACATCCTGGTCCGTGACTGGGCTGGGTTTCTTCCTGTAGTCCGTGATTGACTGTAGACCCTGCCACATGCCTCTTGTGTCTGAGCCGTTGAATTGAGATTCTACTTTGTCTCTGTACTGGCGCTTAGCTTGTTTGATAGCCTTGCGGAGGGAATAGCTGCACTGTTTGTATTCGGTCATGTTACCAGACACCTTGCCCTGATTAAAAGCAGTGGTTCGCGCTTTCAGTTTCACACGAATGCTGCCATCAATCCACGGTTTCTGGTTAGGGAATGTTTTAATCGTTGCTATGGGAACGACATCTTCAACGCACGTTCTAATGAACTCGCACACCGAATCAGCGTATTCGTCAATGTTGTTATCTGACGCAATACGAAACATCTCCCAGTCCACGTGATGGAAGCAGTCTTGGAGTGTGGAGTCAGCTTGGTCGGACCAGCGTTGGACAGACCTCAGCGTGGGAGCCTCTTGTTTTAGTTTCTGTCTGTAGGCAGGGATCAACAAAATGGAGTCGTGGTCAGCTTTTCCGAAAGGGGGGCGGGGCAGGGCCTTATATGCGTCGCGGAAGTTAGAGTAACAATGGTCCAAGGTCTTTCCTCCCCTGGTTGCGCAATCGATATGCTGATAAAATTTGGGGAGTCTTGTTTTCAGATTAGCCTTGTTAAAATCCCCAGCTACAATGAATGCAGCCTCCGGATAAATTGTTTCCAGTTTGCAGAGAGTTAAATAAAGTTCGTTCAGAGCCATCGATGTGTCTGCTTGGGGGGGGATATATACGGCTGTGATTATAATCGAAGAGAATTCTCTTGGTAGATAATGCGGTCTACATTTGATTGTGAGGAATTCTAAATCAGGTGAACAGAAGGATTTGAGTTCCTGTATGTTTCTTTCATCGCACCATGTCACGTTAGTCATAAGGCATACGCCCCCGCCCCTCTTTTTACCAGAAAGATGTTTTTTCCTGTCTGCGCGATGCGTGGAGAAACCTGTTGGCTGCACCGCTTCGGATTGCGTCTCTCCAGTAAGCCACGTTTCCGTGAAGCAAAGAACGTTACAGTCTCTGATGTCCCTCTGGAATGCTACCCTTGCTCGGATTTCATCAACCTTGTTGTCAAGAGACTGGACATTGGCAAGAAGAATGCTAGGGAGTGGTGCGCGCTGTGCCCGTCTCCGGAGTCTGACCAGAAGACCGCCTCGTTTCCCTCTCTTTCGGAGTCGTTTTTTTGGGTCGCTGCATAGGATCCACTCCGTTGTCCTGTTTGTAAGGCAGA
>NC_143029.1:89115000-89120000 GCF_057628025.1 Oncorhynchus mykiss | reverse complement strand
ACACTTGTGGGTTCCAGACTGACTCAAAACGACACTTGTGGGTTCCAGACTGACTCAAAACGACACTTGTGGGTTCCAGACTGACTCAAAACGACACTTGTGGGTTCCAGACTGACTCAAAACGACACTTGTGGGTTCCAGACTGACTCAAAACGACAGCCAGAAGAAGGGCTCGTGGCTACGTGGGGAGCGTGCCCAAACTCTTTACGCAGGGCATGTCAGACTATCTACATAGAGTTCACAAATAGAATATCAACGAGACAATATTTCCATAATATGTCATCAAATGACCGAAGCAACAACAGTAGGGCTAAGCAACGGAAATAGAAGTCTTTTCACTTTTGAAGTGGCAAGATCACTTCAGGTTAATCACATTAGGCTACAAGTTATTACGGATGGCGAAGTAACGTTAACGGTCAGTCCGCTCAACACTATGACATCCGGAACTGTTGTGGTCCAACTCAAAAGACCTCGGTCGATTTAACAACTAGAAAGAACAGGCAAGTGTGACACTATGTACCTGAAAAGGTGATTGACTTGTTGGGAAACTGTCGATCTATAAGACTGACTGGTGTAAAAAAAAAAATTAAAAAACAGGGCTACCTGACATGATTTTAACGTTAAAACTGAGTGGTTAAATTGAGTGAAATTCAATTCTTACCTTTATAGACTTGTCCTCGTATCGTCACAAGCAAGCTGATAGCAGCCAAGAGACCGTGCATAACTTTATCCATATCGAAACGGACAGCCGTAGTGTTATTAACCCCCCGGTAGCAGGGTTAACTTGAGAGAAATAAACTATTGTTCTGTCTGTCACAAGTTCAATTGTCTGCCTCCCTATACTTCGCATCTAACTGACAGATGGATAATAAAACTGTTATTTTCTCCCTTCTTCCTCGGTTCGGTGTGAGTGACCAACGGCTGCTCCGTATTCGACTTCCAACTGACTTCGCGCGGGGATGAATCTCAAGACTCCGGTATTACACCGGGAGGATAGAGTGGTTTCCGTTCGGCGAGCTCTCTGCCTGCTGTCCTCTCTCTCTCTCTCTCTCTCTCTCTCTCTCTCTCTCTGTCTCTCTCTCTCTGTCTCTCTCTCTCTCTCTCTCGCTCTCTCTCTCTCTCTGCCTCTGCCTCTCTCTCTCTCTCTCTCTCTCTCTCTCTCTCTCTCTCTCTCTCTCTCCCTCTCTCTCTCTCTCTGGTAGAGTGTGTATCGGAGCTCTCTCTCTCTCTCTCTCTCTCCGGTAGTATCGGAGCTCTCTGACTAACTGTGCTGGCAAGCGGGAGGCAGAAACAGAGATGTCCACCGGAACGCGGGAATGGATGGTGTCGGTCACCGTATCCCCTCCTACTTCTTCTAACCGAGTTTGTTTTTTATTGAATTCAGTTTGGCATCTGTCTATCTAACTGCTTGTCTGTTTGTGAGAAAGTAGCATACATTGCAAAAAGTTAAGAATCAATGTAGTGAAATCAGCTTATGTCAATACATTGCAGGCAATGGGAACATATGAGTGTCAACCAGTCAGGGGTGCAACTTGGGTTTTAGAATAATTAATATGAGTTGAACGATGCTCTGAGTTGAACAATGCCCTGACTTTAACGATACCCCGACTTTAACGATTCCCTGAGTGTAACAATACTCTGTGTTTAACAATACCCTGAGTGTAACGATACCCCGACTTTAACGATACCCCGACTTTAACGATACCCCGACTTTAACGATACCCCGAGTTTAAGGATACCCCGACTTTAACGATACCCCGACTTTAACGATACCCCGACTTTAACGATACCCCGACTTTAACGATACCCCGACTTTAACGATTCCCTGAGTGTAACAATACTCTGTGTTTAACAATACCCTGAGTGTAACGATACCGCGACTTTAACGATTCCCCCGAGTGTAACGATTCCCTGAGTGTAACGATTCCCTGAGTGTAACGATTCCCTGAGTGTAACGATTCCCCGAATGTAACGATTCCCCGAGTGTAACGATTCCCCGAGTGTAACGATTCCCTGAGTGTAACAATTCCCTGAGTGTAACGATTCCCTGAGTGTAACGATTCCCTGAGTGTAACGATTCCCTGAGTGTAACGATTCCCTGAGTTTAACGATGCTCTGAGTTTAACAATGCCCTGAGTTTAACGATGCCCTGAGTTTAACGATGCCCTGAGTTTAACGATGCTCTGAGTTTAACAATGCCCTGAGTTTAACGATGCCCTGAGTTTAACGATGCTCTGAGTTTAACAATGCCCTGAGTTTAACGATGCCCTGACGATGTGCTGAGTTTAACCATGCCCTGAGTTTAACGATGCCCTGAGTTTAACGATGCTCTGAGTTTAACAATGCCCTGAGTTTAACGATGCTCTGAGTTTAACGATGCTCTGAGTTTAACGATACCCTGACTTTAGCGATTCCCTGAGTGTAACGATACCCTGAGTTTAACGATGCTCTGAGTTTAACGATACCCTGACTTTAGCGATTCCCTGAGTGTAACGATACCCTGAGTTTAACGATGCTCTGAGTTTAACGATACCCTGACTTTAGCGATTCCCTGAGTGTAACGATACCCTGAGTTTAACGATGCTCTGAGTTTAACGATGCCCTGAGTTTAACGATGCTCTGAGTTTAACAATGCCCTGAGTTTAACGATGCTCTGAGTGTAACAATGCCCTTAGTTTAACGATACCCTGACTTTAGCGATTCCCTGAGTTTCACAATGCCCTGTGTTTAACGAAGCCCTGACGATGCCCTGAGTTTAATGATGCCCTGAGTTTAACGATGTCCTGAGTTTAACGATGCCCCGACGATGCCCTGAGTTTGACGATGCCCTGAGTTTCACGATGCCCTCAGTTTCACGGTGCTCTGACGATGCCCTGAGTATGACGATTCCGTGAGTTTCACAATGCCCTGAGTTTAACAATGCCCTGAGTTTAACGATGCCCTGAGTTTAACGATGCTCTGAGTTTAACGATGCCCCGACGATGCCCTGAGTTTGACGATGCAATGAGTTTCACGATGCCCTTAGTTTGACGATGCCCTCAGTTTCACGGTGCTCTGACGATGCCCTGAGTATGACGATTCCGTGAGTTTCACAATGCCCTGAGTTGAACTATTCCCTGAGTTTAACGATGCCCTGACGATGCCCTGAGTTTAACGATGTCCTGAGTTTAACAATGCCCTGAGTTTAACGATGCCCTGAGTTTAACAATGCTCTGAGTTTAACAATGCCCTGAGTTTAACAATGCTCTGAGTTTAACAATGCCCTGAGTTTAACGATGCTCTGAGTTGAACAATGCCCTGAGTATTAACAATGCTCTGAGTTTAACAATGCCCTGGGTTTAACAATGCCCTGAGTTGAACAATGCCCTGAGTTTAACAATGCTCTGAGTTTAACGATGCTCTGAGTTGAACAATGCCCTGAGTTTAACCATGCTCTGAGTTGAACAATGCCCTGAGTATTAACAATGCTCTGAGTTTAACAATGCCCTGGGTTTAACAATGCCCTGAGTTTAACAATGCCCTGAGTATTAACAATGCTCTGAGTTTAACAATGCCCTGAGTTTAACAATGCCCTGAGTTTAACCATGCTCTGAGTTTAACAATGCCCTGAGTTTAACAATGTTCTGAGTTTAACGATGCCCTGAGTTTAACGATGCCCTGAGTTTAACGATGCTCTGAGTTTAACAATGCCCTGAGTTTAACGATGTTCTGAGTTTAACGATGCCCTGAGTTTAACGATGCTCTGAGTTTAACAATGCCCTTAGCTTCCCATCTTTACACTAAGAATTAGCTGTTCTACAGAGGATGGAAGACAGTGTTTTTGTGTAACAGGAAGTGAACCTTAACACAGGGCATCCTTATAAGGTCAGGATTGATGGCGTGTATGGTCGGTTAGTTAGCTCAATCACGCGTGGGGCGGGGCATGGTTATGTGAGGGCTGTAGGTAATGTTTTTCTATGAAAGAACGGTCTTGTTCTTTGTGGCATCAAGTTTTCACCGTGAAGAGTTTAATTTCACATGGTCATGTGTTAGGTGTGCGCTCATCGGGAGCTTCTATTGAACAATCCCATACCTGGGGATCTAACCTCGTCTGTCGTGCCGATGTCACTCAAAAAGCACATTAACTCTAGGTCAGGCTTCAGGTATGGGGTCCCGACGAAGACAAGCCATGTGAAATTAACTCTTCACAGTGAAAACTTGGTCTCACAGAGAACAAGGCCTTTCTTCCATAGAAAAGCATTTACCGACAGACCTCAGACCTGTTGCCGAATTCAATGGTATTTTAGAAAGAAGCCTATTTCACTCAGGGTTCTTTTTCACCCTCTCGCCATTAAATCAGGTTAAGGAGAAAATCAACGCCTTTGAAGCCTGAATAGACAATGTACGAACCGGTCCACGGGGGGGTGGATACGAGTGTATAGCCAGCTGCACGCATTCCCTTTATATGGTAAGCTAAAACGAGTCAATATCGCCATCTGTCGGCCATTTTGGGCCTAATGAGAAATCAACACAGTAGCAACATGAATGAAGCTGCGACTGTTAGTTAGAAAATGACTCTGATAATAATCTCATACTGTTTATGCTGGGGTCATTCTTCTGCATAATAGTGCAGGTTCATTCATGAATTCGGCAACAGGTAGAGCATCAAATTAATGTAGCCTATTGGTGGGAGAACAAGGGGGGGAGGGGACATTATATACTTCCTTAACCTATATTAATAAAGTGCCAAATTTGAAAGCAATGTCCCCCTTTATGAACTTCTCATTCAGTGGTTTATTAGCATGAAAGTTCTCATCTGTTATACAGAGCATTCAGAAAGTATTCAGACCACTTGACTTTTTCCACATTTTGTTTACGTTACAGCCTTATTCTAAAATGGATTTATAAAAATTTTAAAAATCCTTATCAATCTACACACAATACCCCATGATGACATCACAATACCCCGTGATGGCATCACAATACCCCATGATGACATCACAATAACCCGTGATGACACC
>NC_143029.1:88857500-88880000 GCF_057628025.1 Oncorhynchus mykiss | reverse complement strand
GAGGTGTATTTAGAGGGGAAGTTGGTTAGGATGATATCTATGAGGGTGCCCGTGTTTAAAGCTTTGGGGAGGTACCTGGTAGGTTCATTGATAATTTGTGTGAGATTGAGGGCATCAAGTTTAGATTGTAGGATGGCTGGGGTGTTAAGCATGTTCCAGTTTAGGTCGCCTAGCAGCACGAGCTCTGAAGATAGATGGGGGGCAATCAGTTCACATATGGTGTCCAGAGCACAGCTGGGGGCAGAGGGTGGTCTATAGCAGGCCGCAACGGTGAGAGACTTGTTTTTAGAAAGGTGGATTTTTAAAAGTAGAAGTTCAAATTGTTTGGGTACAGACCTGGATAGTAGGACAGAACTCTGCAGGCTATCTTTGCAGTAGATTGCAACACCGCCCCCTTTGGCAGTTCTATCTTGTCTGAAAATGTTGTAGTTTGGAATTAAAATGTCTGAATTTTTGGTGGTCTTCCTAAGCCAGGATTCAGACACAGCTAGAACATCCGGGTTGGCAGAGTGTGCTAAAGCAGTGAATAGAACAAACTTAGGGAGGAGGCTTCTAATGTTAACATGCATGAAACCAAGGCTATTACGGTTACAGAAGTCGTCAAAAGAGAGCGCCTGGGGAATAGGAGTGGAGCTAGGCACTGCAGGGCCTGGATTCACCTCTACATCGCCAGAGGAACATAGGAGGAGTAGAATAAGGGTGCGACTAAAAGCAATAAGAATTGGTCGTCTAGAACGTCTGGAACAGAGAGTAAAAGGAGGTTTCTGGGGGCGATAAAATAGCATCAAGGTATAATGTACAGACAAAGGTAAGGTAGGATGTGAATACAGTGGAGGTAAACCTAGGTATTGAGTGATGAAGAGAGAGATATTGTCTCTAGAAACATCATTGAAACCAGGAGATGTCATTGCATGTGTGGGTGGTGGAACTAATAGGTTGGATAAGGTATATATCAACAGAACCTCTCAGTCCAATTTAGTAGCTATATGACTCAACAGAACCTCTCAGTTCAGGTAGCTATAGGATCACAACAGAACCACTCAGTTCGGGTAGCTATATAACTCAACAGAACCACTCGGTTTAGGTAGCTATATGACTCAACACACACCTGATGGTAGTCCAAACCCCAAACACATCTTTACCTAACACCTAGGCCCCAACACATCGTTATCTAACACCTAGGCCCCCAACACACCTTTACCTAACACCTAGGCCCCAACACATCTTTACCTAACACCTAGGCCCCCAACACATCTTTATCTAACACCTAGGCCCCCAACACACCTTTACCTAACACCTAGGAACCAACACATCTTTACCTAACACCTAGGCCCTCAACACATCTTTACCTAACACCTAGGCCCCCAACACATATGTACCTAACACCTAGGCCCCCAACACATCTTTATCTAACATCTAAAGTTGAAGTCGGAAGTTTACATACACTCAGGTTGGAGTCATTAAAACTCATTATTCAACCACTCCACAAATGTCTTATCAACAAACTATAGTTTTGGCAAGTCAGTTAGGACATCTACTTTGTGCATGACACTAGTCATTTTTCCAACAATTGTTTACAGACATTGTCACTTATAATTCACTGTATCACAATTCCAGTGGGTCAGAAGTTTACATACACTGACTACACTGACTGTGCCTTTAAACAGCTTGGAAAATTCCAGAAAATGATGTCATGGCTTTAGAAGCTTCTGATTTGAGTCAATTGGTGGTGTACCTGTGGATGTATTTCAAGGCCTACCTTCAAACACAGTGACTTTTTGCTTGACATCATGGGGAAATCAAAAGAAATCAGCCAAGACCTCCACATGTGAAATCAGCCAAAAATTGTAGACCTCCACAAGTCTGGTTCATCCTTGGGAGAAATGTCCAAATGCCTGAAGGTACCACGTTCATCTGTACAAACAATAGTACGCAAGTATAAACAACATGGGACCACGCAGCCATCATACCGCTCAGGAAGGAGACGCATTCTGTCTCCTAGAGATGAAAGTACTTTGGTGCGAAAAGTGCAAATCAATCCCAGAACAACATCAAAGGACCTTGTGAAGATGCTGGAGGAAACAGTTACAAAACTGTCTATATCCACAGTAAAACGAGTCCTATATGTACATAACCTGAAAGGCCGCTCAGCAAGGATGAAGCCACTGCTCCAAAACCCACCATAAAAAAGCCAGACTACGGTTTGCAACTGCACATGGGGACAAAGATCGTACTTTTTGGAGAAATGTCCTCTGGTCTGATGAAACAAAAATTGAACTGTTTGGCCATAATGACCATCGTTCTGTTTGGAAGAAATAGGAGGAGGCTTGCAAGCCGAAGAACACCATACCAACAATGAAGCACGGGGGTGGCAGCATCATGTTGTGGGGGTGCTTTGCTGCAGGAGGGACTGGTTCACTTCACAAAATAGTTGGCATCATGATGAAAGAAAATTATGTGGATATATTGAAGCAACATCTCAAGACATCTGTCAGGAAGTTAAAGCTTGGTTGTAAATGGGTCTTCCATATGGGCAATGCCCCAAAGGATACTTCCAAAGTTGTGGCAAAATGTCTTAAGGACAACAAAGTCAAGGTATTGGAGTGGCCATCACATGGCCCCGACCTCAGTCCAATAGAACATTTCTGGGCAGAACTGAAAAAGCGTGTGCGAGCAAGGAGGCCTACAAACCTGTCTCAGTTACACCAGTTCTGTCAGGAGGAATGGGCCAAAATTCACCCAATTTATTGTGGGAATCTTGTGGAAGACTACCTGAAAAGTTTGACCCAAGTTAAGCAATATAAAGGCAACGCTACCAAATACTAATTGAGTGTATGTAGACTTCTGACCCACTGGGAATCTGATGAAAGAAATAAAGGCTGAAATAAATAATTCTCTCTACTATTATTCTGACATTTCACATTCTTAAAATAAAGTGGTGATCCTAACTGACCTAAGACACGACATTTTTACTAGGATTAAATTGTGAAAACACTGAGTTTAAATGTATTTGGCTAAGGTGTATGTAAACTTCCGACTTCAACTGTAGCTCCCCAGCACAGCCATTTAACTCTTAAACATCACTACTCAAACAACGTGAAAACAACTTCAACAATCCCACAGCAGTCATGTTTAGTCAATGATTCGTCACAGTTACA
Source organism: Oncorhynchus mykiss (assembly GCF_057628025.1). NCBI lineage: Eukaryota > Metazoa > Chordata > Actinopteri > Salmoniformes > Salmonidae > Oncorhynchus > Oncorhynchus mykiss. Next base: position 88,876,842 of record NC_143029.1, on the reverse strand, counting down.
GGTCTGAAACAAAATGGATGACTGTTTTCTTTTCTGTTGCTCCTGTGGCTGTGCATGTTGAGCTGCCTCGGGACTAGGACGAGGAGATTAAGGGGATGGGATTAAGGAGGAGTGTTACTAACCTGGAAGAAGGCAGCTGCCGTTACGCAGACAACAGTAAAGAGAGGAGAAGAGTGGCAACTGGGACTGAAGAAGAGAGAAGAGCGGTAAACTGGGACTTTTAATTTAACCAGAACAAATTCTTATTTCCAATGACAGCCTAGGAACAGTGAGTTAACTGCCTTGTTCAACAGATTTGTACCTTGTCAGCTCAGGGATTCAATCTTGCAAACTTTCAGTTACTAGTCCAAAGCTTTATCCCGTAGGCTACTGTTCTGCCGACTGAAGAAAAGATTGGTAACAGGGACTGAAGAGAAGAGAGATAACTGGGACTGAAGAGTAGAGAGATAACTGGGACTGAAGAGAAGAGAGAGAACTGGGACTGAAGAGAAGAGAATAGAGATAACTGGGACTGAAGAGAAGAGAGAACTGGGACTGAAGAGAAGAGAGATAACTGGGACTGAAGAGAAGAGAGATAACTGGGACCGAAGAGAAGAGAGATAACTGGGACTGAAGAGAAGAGAGATAACTGGGACTGAAGAGAAGAGAGATAACTGGGACCGAAGAAAAGATGGGTAACTGGGACTGATGAGAAGAGCTTTACTAACAGCTTCAACGTCTGGGATTATATTGCCTTTATTACATTATTTCTCTAGATGTATGATTTCTCCTTCTGTCTCCTAGAGGTAAGTATGTCATTGGTTTTGTCTTGGTAGATGAGTTCACTGTATAGGGTCAAGCAGTCCATGGGCCTAGGCCAAATCCAGAGACATGGGGCTAGTTACTGTGTTGATTGTTTATCATGTCTCTGGATAGGGCTAGTTACTGTGTTGATTCTTTATCATGTCTCTGGATAGGGCTAGTTACTGTGTTGATTCTTTATCATGTCTCTGGATAGGGCTAGTTACTGTGTTGATTGTTTATCATGTCTCTGGATAGGGCTAGTTACTGTGTTGAATGTTTATCATGTCTCTGGATAGGGCTAGTTACTGTGTTGATTCTGTATCATGTCTCTGGATAGGGCTAGTTACTGTGTTGATTGTTTATCATGTCTCTGGACAGGGCTAGTTACTGTGTTGATTCCTTCCATGTCTCTGGATAGGGCTAGTTACTGTGTTGATTCCTTCCATGTCTCTGGACAGGGCTAGTTACTGTGTTGATTCCTTCCATGTCTCTGGATAGGGCTAGTTACTGTGTTGATTCCTTCCATGTCTCTGGACAGGGCTAGTTACTGTGTTGATTCCTTCCATGTCTCTGGATAGGGCTAGTTACTGTGTTGATTGTTTATCATGTCTCTGGACAGGGCTAGTTACTGTGTTGATTCCTTCCATGTCTCTGGATAGGGCTAGTTACTGTGTTGATTGTTTATCATGTCTCTGGACAGGGCTAGTTACTGTGTTGATTCCTTCCATGTCTCTGGATAGGGCTAGTTACTGTGTTGATTGTTTATCATGTCTCTGGATAGGGCTAGTTACTGTGTTGATTCTGTATCATGTCTCTGGATAGGGCTAGTTACTGTGTTGATTGTTTATCATGTCTCTGGATAGGGCTAGTTACTGTGTTGATTCTGTATCATGTCTCTGGACAGGGCTAGTTACTGTGTTGATTGTTTATCATGTCTCTGGATAGGGCTAGTTACTGTGTTGATTGTTTATCATGTCTCTGGATAGGGCTAGTTACTGTGTTGAATGTTTATCATGTCTCTGGATAGGGCTAGTTACTGTGTTGATTGTTTATCATGTCTCTGGATAGGGCTAGTTACTGTGTTGATTCTGTATCATGTCTCTGGACAGGGCTAGTTACTGTGTTGATTCTGTATCATGTCTCTGGATAGGGCTAGTTACAGTGTTGAATGTTTATCATGTCTCTGGATAGGGCTAGTTACTGTGTTGATTCTGTATCATGTCTCTGGATAGGGCTAGTTACTGTGTTGATTGTTTATCATGTCTCTGGATAGGGCTAGTTACTGTGTTGATTGTTTATCATGTCTCTGGACAGGGCTAGTTACTGTGTTGATTCTGTATCATGTCTCTGGACAGGGCTAGTTACTGTGTTGAATGTTTATCATGTCTCTGGACAGGGCTAGTTACTGTGTTGATTCTGTATCATGTCTCTGGATAGGGCTAGTTACTGTGTTGAATGTTTATCATGTCTCTGGATAGGGCTAGTTACTGTGTTGATTCCTTCCATGTCTCTGGATAGGGCTAGTTACTGTGTTGATTCTGTATCATGTCTCTGGATAGGGCTAGTTACTGTGTTGATTGTTTATCATGTCTCTGGACAGGGCTAGTTACTGTGTTGATTCTGTATCATGTCTCTGGACAGGGCTAGTTACTGTGTTGAATGTTTATCATGTCTCTGGACAGGGCTAGTTACTGTGTTGATTCTGTATCATGTCTCTGGATAGGGCTAGTTACTGTGTTGAATGTTTATCATGTCTCTGGATAGGGCTAGTTACTGTGTTGATTCCTTCCATGTCTCTGGATAGGGCTAGTTACTGTGTTGATTCTGTATCATGTCTCTGGACAGGGCTAGTTACTGTGTTGATTCTGTATCATGTCTCTGGATAGGGCTAGTTCCTGTGTTGATTCTTTATCATGTCTCTGGATAGGGCTAGTTACTGTGTTGATTCCTTCCATGTCTCTGGATAGGGCTAGTTACTGTGTTGATTCTGTATCATGTCTCTGGATAGGGCTAGTTACTGTGTTGATTCTTTATCATGTCTCTGGATAGGGCTAATTACTGTGTTGATTCCTTCCATGTCTCTGGATAGGGCTAGTTACTGTGTTGATTCTTTATCATATCTCTGGATAGGATTATTTACTGTGTTGTTACGGTGGACATATTCTGGTACAGTTGGCTGGTCGGGTTTGTCAGAATGACAGGTTGACAGGATGACAGGATGGCAGGAAGACAGGTTGACTGGATGACAGGATGGCAGGATGGCAGGATGACAGGATGGCAGGATGGCAGGAAGACAGGATGGCAGGATGACAGGATGACAGGTTGGCAGGATGACAGGTTGGCAGGATGACAGGTTGGCAGGAGAACAGGATGGCAGGATCACAGGATGGCAGGATGACAGGATGGCAGGATGACATGATGGCAGGATGACATGATGACAGGATGTCAAATCCCTTTGGAATGTACCCCCTGTCGTATTCTCTGCTCCACGCCTGGTATTCCAGACAGCTGGCCTGGTATTCCAGACAACACACACACACACACACACACACACACACACACACACACACACACACACACACACACACACACACAGACACAGACACACACACACACACACGTCTGAATCATCTGTTTGACATAAAGTGGTGAACATTACCCTACTATTGAAAGTTGTGCATTCCCCAGGTTTGACAGTGTAAGAGGACCCGTTGAGGGCTTGAGAAGCAGAGTGATGAATACAGGAAGTCAGATTCGCCTTCTGCTGTGGAAGAATTGGACTCTCCGCAAGAGACAGAAGGTACTGCTAACTCGCTATCCCAACTGTCTTTCATCAACACAGTGTTGTATAAATTAATCTAAGTATTGTTCCTTTGAGTGATTTATCTGTTTCCTCAGTAGATATATATGTTTCCTCAGTAGATATATCCATTTCCTCAGTTGACACATCTGTTTCCTCAGTTAATATATCTGTTTCCTCTGTTGATATATCTATTTCCTCAGTTAATATATCTGTTTCCTCAGTTGATATATCTGTTTCCTCAGTTGATATATCTATTTCCTCAGTTAATATATCTGCTTCCTCAGTTGATATATCTGTTTCCTCCGTTGATATATCTGTTTCCTCAGTTAATATATCTCCTTCCTCATGTGATATATCTGTTTCCTCAGTTGATATATATGTTTCCTCAGTTAATATATCTGTGTCCTCAGTAGATATATCTCCTTCCTCAGTTAATATATCTCCTTCCTCAGTTGATATATTTGTTTCCTCAGTTAATATATCTGTTTCCTCAGTTAATATATCTGTTTCCTCAGTTAATATATCTCCTTCCTCAGTTAATATATCTGCTTCCTCAGTTGATATATCTCCTTCCTCAGTTAATATATCTCCTTCCTCAGTTAATATATCTGCTTCTTCAGTTGATATATCTGTTTCCTCAGTTGATATCTCTGTTTCCTCAGTTAATATATCTGTTTCCTCAGTTAATATATCTGTTTCCTCAGTTGTTCTATCTGTTTCCTCAGTAGATATATCTGTTTCCTCAGTTGATCTATCTGTTTCCTCAGCTGTAAGTTATTACAACAGCTATTACAACAGCTATTACAACAGTTATTACAACAGTTATTACAACAGCTATTACAACAGTTATTACAACAACTATTACAACAGCTATTACAACAGCTAGTATAACAGTTAATACGAAAGTTATTACACTATTCAGTTATGTTAATACATATACTCTAAATTAGTAAGTAAATTCTCTCTCTTCCACATCTCTGTTCAGATCCGCTTCCTGGTGGAGATTCTGTGGCCGGTGGTTCTGTTCATTGGTCTGGTGTGGTTGAGGAAAGCCAACCCTCTTTACAAACAACATGAATGTAAGACTCACTTATAACTATTTCTCTCTGTACCGTGTATTAGTATCCTATAGAGTCTGGGGGACCTGAAAATGGTTTCTATCACAGAAATGACTGAAGCAAAGATAGATGATCGGAATGAAATGAAATCCTCTTGATAAGAGCTTTGAAGGTTGTTTTCAGTTTGAACCAGGTCCGACTGCTTCTCACGTTTCTTCAGTGCTCAAGTAATTCAATTCATATATTTGTTATACTTGATCTTTCACTCCCTGTCTTGTCTCTCCAGGTCACTTCCCCAACAAGGCCATGCCTTCCACAGGTATCATCCCATGGATCCAGGGTATCTTCTGTAACGCCAACAACCCCTGCTTCAAACACCCTACCAGGGCAGAGGGCCCTGGGGTAGTCTCCAACTACAACAACTGCATGTGAGATACCTTATAACCTCTTATAACCCCTTATAACCCCTCATAACCCACGGTATGTGAGCTCAACAACTATCCCTCCTCTCTTCCCCACGTTCCTTCTGAGTCTCTCATCCGTCTCTCCTCTCTTCAACTACAACAACTACATGTGAGATCCAGGATAGTGTATCTTACTTTTATAGCTTATATTTCCTTTATTACAACTTTCTCCTTTCTCATACTTCTCTTCCTAGATCTCTCTCTCTCTCTTCCCCTCTCTCCTCTCTCTCTTCCCCTCTCTCCTCTCTCTCTTACCCTCTCTCCTCTCTCTCTTCCCCTCTCCTCTCTCTCTTCCCCTCTCTCCTCTATCTCTTCCCCTCTCTCCTCTCTCTCTTCTCCTCTCTCCTCTCTCTCTTCCCCTCTCTCCTCTCTCTCTTCCCCTCTCTCCTCTATCTCTTCCCCTCTCTCCTCTCTCTCTTCCCCTCTCTCCTCTATATCTTCCCCTCTCTCCTCTCTCTCTTCCCCTCTCTCCTCTATCTCTTCCCCTCTCTCCTCTATCTCTTCCCCTCTCTCCTCTCTCTTCTCTCCTTTCTTCATCAATATCTTATCCTTCTTTTTCTAGATCTCTCTGGGGTTTTCTTGTTTGGGTAAAAGTCTGTCCTCTGTCCTTTCTTCCCCACCCTCTCTCCTCAGTGACCCGGAAACCGATAAGTGGTTGAGTGGTTGAGGAGTGTGTCAATTCGTTGGTAGGCAAATGGAACAGTGGCCTCCTCGTTAGCCACCTTTCATTAAGAATACTCATGTAAACATCATTTATTTTGGGATTCAGCCCTGTAAACGTTTCAGTCTCATCCCTCTCTCCCTCACCGTCTCACCGTCTCTCAGTCTCATCCCTCACTGTCTCACCGTCTCTCAGTCTCATCCCTCTCTCCCTCACTGTCTCTGTCTCATCCCTCTCTCCCTCACTGTCTCTCAGTCTCATCCCTCTCTCCCTCACCGTCTCACCGTCTCTCAGTCTCATCCCTCTCTCCCTCACCGTCTCACCGTCTCTCAGTCTCATCCCTCTCTCCCCATCTCTGTCTCATCCCTCTCTCCCTCTCCGTCTCTCAGCCTCATCCCTCTCTCCCTCACTGTCTCTCAGTCTCATCCCTCTCTCCCTCACCGTCCCTCAGTCTCATCCCTCTCTCCCTCACCGTCTCTCAGTCTCATCCCTCTCTCCCTCACTGTCTCTCAGTCTCATCCCTCTCTCCCTCACCGTCTCTCAGTCTCATCCCTCTCTCCCTCACCGTCTCTCAGTCTCATCCCTCTCGCCCTCACTGTCTCTCAGTCTCATCCCTCTCTCCCTCACCGTCTCTCAGTCTCATCCCTCTCTCCCTCACTGTCTCCCAGTCTCATCCCTCTCTCCCTCTCCATCTCTGTCTCATCCCTCTCTCCCCCTCCGTCTCTCAGCCTCATCCCTCTCTCCCTCTCCGTCTCTCTCATCCCTCTCTCCCTGTCCGTCTCTCAGCCTCATCCCTCTCTCCCTCACCGTCTCTCAGTCTCATCCCTCTCATCCCTCTCTCCCTCACCGTCTCTCAGTCTCATCCCTCTCTCCCTCTTGTATCTCAGTCTTATCCCTCTCTACTTCAACATCTCTCAGTCTCATCCCTCTCTCCCTCTCCCACATCATCTCTCAGTCTCATCCCTCTCTCCCTCTCCCTCATCATCTCTCAGTCTCATCTCTCTCTCCCTCTCCCTCATCATCTCTGTCTCATCTCTCTCTCCCTCTCCCTCATCATCTCTCAGTCTCATCTCTCTCTCCCTCTCCCTCATCATCTCTCAGTCTCATCTCTCTCTCCCTCTCCCACATCATCTCTCAGTCTCCTCCCTCTCTCCCTCTCCATCTCTGTCTCCTCCCTCTCCCTTATCATCTCTCAGTCTCATCCCTCTCTCCCTCTCCCTTACCATCTCTCAGTGTCATCCCTCTCTCCCTCTCCCTCATCATCTCTCAGTCTCATCTCTCTCTCCCTCTCCCTCATCATCTCTCAGTCTCATCTCTCTCTCCCTCTCCATCATCATCTCTCAGTCTCATCTCTCTCTCCCTCTCCCTCATCATCTCTCAGTGTCATCCCTCTCTCCCTCTCCCTCATCATCTCTCAGTCTCATCTCTCTCTCCCTCTCCCTCATCATCTCTCAGTCTCATCTCTCTCTCCCTCTCCCTCATCATCTCTCAGTCTCATCTCTCTCTCCCTCTCCATCATCATCTCTCAGTCTCATCTCTCTCTCCCTCTCCCTCATCATCTCTCAGTGTCATCCCTCTCTCCCTCTCCCTCATCATCTCTCAGTCTCATCTCTCTCTCCCTCTCCCTCATCATCTCTCAGTCTCAACCCTCTCTCCCTCTCCGTCTCTGTCTCCTCCCTCTCCCTTACCATCTCTGTCTCATCCCTCTCTCCCTCTCTCCCTCTCCCTTACCATCTCTCAGTCTCATACCTCTCTCCCTCTCCCTCATCATCTCTCAGTCTCATCCCTCTCTCCCTCTCCCTCATCATCTCTCAGTCTCATCCCTCCCTCCCCTTTCCTCATCATCTCTCAGTCTCATCCCTCTCTCCCTCTCCCTCATCATCTCTCAGTCTCATCTCTCTCTCCCTCTCCCTCATCGTCTCTCAGTCTCATCTATCTCTCCCACTCCCTCATCATATCTGTCTCATCCCTCTCTCCCTCTCCCTCATCATCTCTCAGTCTTATCCCTCTCTCCCTCTCCGTCTCTGTCTCCTCCCTCTCTCCCTCTTCCTCATCATCTCTCAGTCTCACCCCTCTCTCCCTCTCCCTCACCATCTCTCAGTCTCATCCCTCTCTCCCTCTCCGTCTCAGTCTTATCCCTCTCTCCCTCTCCGTCTCTGTCTCCTCCCTCTCTCCCTCTTCCTCATCATCTCTCAGTCTCACCCCTCTCTCCCTCTCCCTCACCATCTCTCAGTCTCATCCCTCTCTCCCTCTCCGTCTCAGTCTCATCCCTCTCTCCCTCATCCTCTCTCAGTCTCATCCCTCCCTCCCCTTTCCTCATCATCTCTCAGTCTCATCCCTCTCTCCCGCTCCCTCATCATCTCTCAGTCTCATCTCTCTCTCCCTCTCCCTCATCATCTCTCAGTTTCAACCCTCTCTCCCTCTCCGTCTCTGTATCCTCCCTCTCCCTTACCATCTCTGTCTCATCCCTCTCTCCCTCTCCCTTACCATCTCTGTCTCATCCCTCTCTCCCTCTCCCTCATCATCTCTCAGTCTCATCCCTCTCTCCCTCTCCCTCATCATCTCTCAGTCTCATCCCTCCCTCCCTTTTCCTCATCATCTCTCAGTCTCATCCCTCTCTCCCTCTCCCTCATCATCTCTCAGTCTCATCTCTCTCTCCCTCTCCCTCATCGTCTCTCAGTCTCATCTCTCTCTCCCACTCCCTCATCATCTCTCAGTCTCATCCCTCTCTCCCTCTCCCTCATCATCTCTCAGTCTCATCTCTCTCTCCCTCTCCCTCATCATCTCTGTCTCATCTCTCTCTCCCTCTCCCTCATCATCTCTCAGTCTCATCTCTCTCTCCCTCTCCCTCATCATCTCTCAGTCTCATCTCTCTCTCCCTCTCCCACATCATCTCTCAGTCTCCTCCCTCTCTCCCTCTCCATCTCTGTCTCCTCCCTCTCCCTTATCATCTCTCAGTCTCATCCCTCTCTCCCTCTCCCTTACCATCTCTCAGTGTCATCCCTCTCTCCCTCTCCCTCATCATCTCTCAGTCTCATCTCTCTCTCCCTCTCCCTCATCATCTCTCAGTCTCATCTCTCTCTCTCTCTCCCTCATCATCTCTCAGTCTCATCTCTCTCTCCCTCTCCATCATCATCTCTCAGTCTCATCTCTCTCTCCCTCTCCCTCATCATCTCTCAGTCTCATGTCTCTCTCCCTCTCCCTCATCATCTCTCAGTCTCATGTCTCTCTCCCTCTCCCTCATCATCTCTCAGTCTCATCTCTCTCTCCCTCTCCCTCATCATCTCTCAGTCTCATCTCTCTCTCCCTCTCCCACATCATCTCTCAGTCTCCTCCCTCTCTCCCTCTCCATCTCTGTCTCCTCCCTCTCCCTTATCATCTCTCAGTCTCATCCCTCTCTCCCTCTCCCTTACCATCTCTCAGTGTCATCTCTCTCTCCCTCTCCCTCATCATCTCTCAGTCTCATCCCTCTCTCCCTCTCCCTCATCATCTCTCAGTCTCATGTCTCTCTCCCTCTCCCTCATCATCTCTCAGTCTCATCTCTCTCTCCCTCTCCCACATCATCTCTCAGTCTCCTCCCTCTCTCCCTCTCCATCTCTGTCTCCTCCCTCTCCCTTATCATCTCTCAGTCTCATCCCTCTCTCCCTCTCCCTTACCATCTCTCAGTGTCATCCCTCTCTCCCTCTCCCTCATCATCTCTCAGTCTCATCTCTCTCTCTCTCTCCCTCATCATCTCTCAGTCTCATCTCTCTCTCCCTCTCCCTCATCATCTCTCAGTCTCATCTCTCTCTCCCTCTCCATCATCATCTCTCAGTCTCATCTCTCTCTCCCTCTCCCTCATCATCTCTCAGTCTCATCCCTCTCTCCCTCTCCCTCATCATCTCTCAGTCTCATCTCTCTCTCCCTCTCCCTCATCATCTCTCAGTCTCAACCCTCTCTCCCTCTCCGTCTCTGTCTCCTCCCTCTCCCTTACCATCTCTGTCTCATCCCTCTCTCCCTCTCCCTTACCATCTCTCAGTCTCATACCTCTCTCCCTCTCCCTCATCATCTCTCAGTCTCATCCCTCTCTCCCTCTCCCTCATCATCTCTCAGTCTCATCCCTCCCTCCCTTTTCCTCATCATCTCTCAGTCTCATCCCTCTCTCCCTCTCCCTCATCATCTCTCAGTCTCATCTCTCTCTCGCTCTCCCTCATCGTCTCTCAGTCTCATCTCTCTCTCCCACTCCCTCATCATATCTGTCTCATCCCTCTCTCCCACTCCCTCATCATCTATCAGTCTCATTTCTCTCTCCCTCTCCCTCATCATCTCTCAGTCTCATCTCTCTCTCCCTCTCCCTCATCATCTCTCAGTCTCATCTCTCTCTCCCTCTCCCACATCATCTCTCAGTCTCCTCCCTCTCTCCCTCTCCATCTCTGTCTCCTCCCTCTCCCTTATCATCTCTCAGTCTCATCCCTCTCTCCCTCTCCCTTACCATCTCTCAGTGTCATCTCTCTCTCCCTCTCCCTCATCATCTCTCAGTCTCATCTCTCTCTCCCTCTCCCTCATCATCTCTCAGTCTCATCTCTCTCTCCCTCTCCCTCATCATCTCTCAGTCTCATCTCTCTCTCTCTCTCCCTCATCATCTCTCAGTCTCATCTCTCTCTCCCTCTCCATCATCATCTCTCAGTCTCCTCCCTCTCTCCCTCTCCATCTCTGTCTCCTCCCTCTCCCTTATCATCTCTCAGTCTCATCCCTCTCTCCCTCTCCCTTACCATCTCTCAGTGTCATCCCTCTCTCCCTCTCCCTCATCATCTCTCAGTCTCATCTCTCTCTCTCTCTCCCTCATCATCTCTCAGTCTCATCTCTCTCTCCCTCTCCCTCATCATCTCTCAGTCTCATCTCTCTCTCCCTCTCCATCATCATCTCTCAGTCTCATCTCTCTCTCCCTCTCCCTCATCATCTCTCAGTCTCATCCCTCTCTCCCTCTCCCTCATCATCTCTCAGTCTCATCTCTCTCTCCCTCTCCCTCATCATCTCTCAGTCTCAACCCTCTCTCCCTCTCCGTCTCTGTCTCCTCCCTCTCCCTTACCATCTCTGTCTCATCCCTCTCTCCCTCTCCCTTACCATCTCTCAGTCTCATACCTCTCTCCCTCTCCCTCATCATCTCTCAGTCTCATCCCTCTCTCCCTCTCCCTCATCATCTCTCAGTCTCATCCCTCCCTCCCTTTTCCTCATCATCTCTCAGTCTCATCCCTCTCTCCCTCTCCCTCATCATCTCTCAGTCTCATCTCTCTCTCGCTCTCCCTCATCGTCTCTCAGTCTCATCTCTCTCTCCCACTCCCTCATCATATCTGTCTCATCCCTCTCTCCCTCTCCCTCATCATCTCTCAGTCTTATCCCTCTCTCCCTCTCCGTCTCTGTCTCCTCCCTCTCTCCCTCTTCCTCATCATCTCTCAGTCTCACCCCTCTCTCCCTCTCCCTCACCATCTCTCAGTCTCATCCCTCTCTCCCTCTCCGTCTCAGTCTCATCCCTCTCTCCCTCATCCTCTCTCAGTCTCATCCCTCCCTCCCCTTTCCTCATCATCTCTCAGTCTTATCCCTCTCTCCCTCTCCCTCATCGTCTCTCAGTCTCATCTCTCTCTCCCTCTCCCTCATCATCTCTCAGTCTCATCCCTCTCTCCCGCTCCCTCATCATCTCTCAGTCTCATCTCTCTCTCCCTCTCCCTCATCATCTCTCAGTTTCAACCCTCTCTCCCTCTCCGTCTCTGTATCCTCCCTCTCCCTTACCATCTCTGTCTCATCCCTCTCTCCCTCTCCCTTACCATCTCTGTCTCATCCCTCTCTCCCTCTCCCTCATCGTCTCTCAGTCTCATCTCTCTCTCCCACTCCCTCATCATCTCTCAGTCTTATCCCTCTCTCCCTCTCCCTCATCATATCTCAGTCTCATCCCTCTCTCCCTCTTCCTCATCATCTCTCAGTCTTATCCCTCTCTCCCTCTCCGTTTCTGTCTCCTCCCTCTCTCCCTCTTCCGCATCATCTCTCAGTCTCATCCCTCTCTCCCTCTCCGTCTCTGTCTCCTCCCTCTCTACTTCAACCTCCCATCCTTTTCTCTATTACCACCAAGAAGAACATGTGTCTTTTAGACTCAGATGTTCTGCTGGGTTCTCCATGGTTCTGTGCTTTAGACTCAGATGTTCTGCTGGGTTCTCCATGGTTCTGTGCTTTAGACTCAGATGTTCTGCTAGGTTCTCCATGGTTCTGTGCTTTAGACTCAGATGTTCTCCTGGGTTCTCCATGGTTCTGTGCCGTAGACTCAGATGTTATGCTGGGTTATCCATGGTTCTGTGCTGTAAACTCAGATGTTCTCCTGGGTTCTTCACGGTTCTATACTCAATTGTCTTGGTTGGTTCTATGTTCTGTGTTTTAGACTGGCGCGGTTCTGGGCTGACTCCAATGAGCTGTTGTTCGACGACCCAGAGTTCCAGCAGTTGGGTCGGCTGTGGGAGGACATGGCCGTCATGAACAACTTCATGGACACCATCTGTAACACACCAGAACAGATAGCCGGTACTGACAATCACCCTGCACCACTATGAGTCCAGGGATGTATTTATTAATGCTGTAGCAAACCGTAGAAAAACATTACAACAAACAAGTCCAGGTTAGTTACAACAAACAAGTCCAGGTTAGTTACAACAAACAAGTCCAGGTTAGTTACAACAAACAAGTCCAGGTTAGTTACAACAAACAAGTCCAGGTTAGTTACAACAAACAAGTCCAGGTTAGTTACAACAAACAAGTCCAGGTTAGTTACAACAAACAAGTCCAGGTTAGTTACAACAAACAAGTCCAGGTTAGTTACAACCCGTTTTGGCTGTTTGCTTCTGTTTGGTTCTGTTTGGAATACACCTTCAATCCTCCTCTTCCTCTCCTGCAGTATACACCTCCTCTTCCTCTCCTGCAGTATCCACCTCCTCTTCCTCTCCTTCAGTATCCACCTCCTCTTCCTCTCCTGCAGTATACACCTCCTCTTCCTCTCCTGCAGTATCACCTCCTCTTCCTCTCCTGCAGTATCTACCTCCTCTTCCTCTCCTGCAGTATACACCTCCTCTTCCTCTCTTCCTCTTCTGCAGTATACACCTCCTCTTCCTCTTCTGCAGTATACACCTCCTCTTCCTCTCCTGCAGTATACACCTCCTTTTCCTCTCCTGCAGTATACACCTCCTCTTCCTCTCCCTCAGTATCCACCTCCTCTTCCTCTCCTGCAGTACCCACCTCCTCTTCCTCTCCTGCAGTATACACCTCCTCTTCCTCTCCTGCAGTATACACCTCCTCTTCCTCTCCCTCAGTATACACCTCCTCTTCCTCTCCCTCAGTATCCACCTCCTCTTCCTCTCCTGCAGTATACACCTCCTCTTCCTCTCCCACAGGATACACCTCCTCTTCCTCTCCTGCAGTATCCACCTCCTCTTCCTCTCCCACAGGATACACCTCCTCTTCCTCTCCTGCAGGATACACCTCCTCTTTGTTCTCCCTCAGTATCCATGTTTAATTCCTGTTCCAGGTCGAGGTCTGAAGATAGAGGATATCCTGAAGGATGATGAGATGTTGACAGCCTTCCTGCTGAGAGACGTTGGCCTGTCAGAGTCTGTGGTTCATCAGCTGGTCAACGCTCAAGTCCGTCCAGAACAGGTATATAGGAAGAACAGGTAGAACTAATAACTAGGGAGATAGTGCTCTGTTTCGCTGTTGTTTCAGTCCCTTGGACTGGCTAGAAGGAAACATGGGGATGTTGTTGTTTCAGTCCTTTGGACTGGCTAGAAAGAAACATGGTGATGTTGTTGTTTCAGTCCTTTGGACTGGCTAGAAGGAAACATGGGGATGTTGTTGTTTCAGTCCTTTGGACTGGCTAGAAGGAAACATGGGGATGTTGTTGTATCAGTCCGTTTGGACTGGCTAGAAAGAAACATGGTGATGTTGTTGTTTCAGTCCTTTGGACTGGCTAGAAGGAAACATGGGGATGTTGTTGTTTCAGTCCTTTGGACTGGCTAGAAGGAAACATGGGTATGTTGTTGTTTCAGTCCTTTGGACTGGCTAGAAGGAAACATGGGGATGTTTTTGTTTCAGTCCTTTGGACTGGCTAGAAGGAAACATGGGGATGTTGTTGTTTCAGTCCTTTGGACTGGCTAGAAGGAAACATGGGGATGTTTTTGTTTCAGTCCCTTGGACTGGCTAGAAGGAAACATGGTGATGTTGTTGTTTCAGTCCTTTGGACTGGCTAGAAGGAAACATGGGGATGTTTTTGTTTCAGTCCCTTGGACTGGCTAGAAGGAAACATGGGGATGTTTTTGTTTCAGTCCTTTGGACTGGCTAGAAGGAAACATGGGGATGTTGTTGTTTCAGTCCCTTGGACTGGCTAGCAAGAAACATGGTGATGTTGTTGTTTCAGTCCTTTGGGCTGGCTAGAAGGAAACATGGGGATGTTTTTGTTTCAGTCCCTTGGACTGGCTAGAAGGAAACATGGGGATGTTTTTGTTTCAGTCCTTTGGACTGGCTAGAAGGAAACATGGGGATGTTGTTGTTTCAGTCCTTTGGACTGGCTAGAAGGAAACATGGGGATGTTTTTGTTTCAGTCCCTTGGACTGGCTAGAAGGAAACATGGGGATGTTTTTGTTTCAGTCCTTTGGACTGGCTAGAAGGGAACATGGGGATGTTTTTGTTTCAGTCCCTTGGACTGGCTAGAAGGGAACATGGGGATGTTTTTGTTTCAGTCCCTTGGACTGGCTAGAAGGAAACATGGGGATGTTGTTGTTTCAGTCCTTTGGACTGGCTAGAAAGAAACATGGGGATGTTTTTGTTTCAGTCCTTTTGGACTGGCTAGAAAGAAACATGGGGATGTTTTTGTTTCAGTCATTTTGGACTGGCTAGAAGGAAACATGGGGATGTTTTTGATTCAGTCCTTTTGACTGGCTAGAAGGAAACATGGGGATGTTGTTGTTTCAGTCCCTTGGACTGGCTAGGAAGAAACATGGGGATGTTTTTGTTTCAGTACTTAGGATTGGCTAGAAAGAAACATGGGGATGTTTTTGTTTCAGTCCTTTTGGACTGGCTAGAAAGAAACATGGGGATGTTTTTGTTTCAGTCATTTTGGACTGGCTAGGAAGAAACATGGGGATGTTTTTGTGTCAGTCCTTTGGACTGGCTAGAAGGAAACATGGGGATGTTGTTGTTTCAGTCCTTTTGGACTGGCTAGAAGGAAACATGGGGATGTTGTTGTTTCAGTCCTTTGGACTGGCTAGAAGGAAACATGGGGATGTTGTTGTTTCAGTCCTTTGGACTGGCTAGAAGGAAACATGGGGATGTTGTTGTTTCAGTCCTTTGGACTGGCTAGAAAGAAACATGGGGATGTTTTTGTTTCAGTCCTTTTGGACTGGCTAGAAAGAAACATGGGGATGTTTTTGTTTCAGTCATTTTGGACTGGCTAGGAAGAAACATGGGGATGTTTTTGTGTCAGTCCTTTGGACTGGCTAGAAGGAAACATGGGGATGTTGTTGTTTCAGTCCTTTTGGACTGGCTAGAAAGAAACATGGGAATGTTTTTGTTTCAGTCCTTTGGACTGGCTAGAAGGAAACATGGGGATGTTGTTGTTTCAGTCCTTTGGACTGGCTAGAAGGAAACATGGGGATGTTGTTGTTTCAGTCCTTTGGACTGGCTAGAAGGAAACATGGGGATGTTGTTGTTTCAGTCCTTTGGACTGGCTATAAGGAAACATGGGGATGTTGTTGTTTCAGTCCTTTGGACTGGCTAGAAGGAAACATGGGGATGTTGTTGTTTCAGTCCTTTGGACTGGCTAGAAGGAAACATGGGGATGTTGTTGTTTCAGTCCTTTGGACTGGCTAGAAGGAAACATGGGGATGTTGTTGTTTCAGTCCTTTGGACTGGCTAGAAGGAAACATGGGGATGTTGTTGTTTCAGTCCTTTGGACTGGCTAGAAGGAAACATGGGGATGTTGTTGTTTCAGTCCTTTGGACTGGCTAGAAGGAAACATGGGGATGTTGTTGTTTCAGTCCTTTGGACTGGCTAGAAGGAAACATGGGGATGTTGTTGTTTCAGTCCTTTGGACTGGCTAGAAGGAAACATGGGGATGTTGTTGTTTCAGTCCTTTGGACTGGCTAGAAGGAAACATGGGGATGTTGTTGTTTCAGTCCTTTGGACTGGCTAGAAGGAAACATGGGGATGTTGTTGTTTCAGTCCTTTGGACTGGCTAGAAGGAAACATGGGGATGTTGTTGTTTCAGTCCTTTGGACTGGCTAGAAGGAAACATGGGGATGTGTCACGCCCTGACCATAGTTTACTTTGTATTTTCTATGTTTTGATTGGTCAGGGTGTGATCTGAGTGGGCATTCTATGTTTCATGTCTTGTTTGTCTATTTCTATGTTCAGCCTGATATGGTTCTCAGTCAGAGGCAGGTGTTCGTCATTGTCTCTGATTGGGAACCATATTTAGGTAGCCTGGGTTTCACTGTGTGTTTGTTGGTGATTGTTCCTGTCTATGTGTTTTCACCAGATAGGCTGTTTAGGTTTTCGTTACGTTTATTGTTTTTGTACTGATTCGTGTTTTACGTTTTTTCATTAAACATGAATCGCAATCGACACGCTGCATTTTGGTCCGACTCTCCTTCTCATAAAGAAAACCGTTACAGAATCACCCACCACCAACGGACCAAGCAGCGTGTCAACAGGCAGGAGCAGCGCGAGGAGACGCGCAATAAGGACTTCTGGACATGGGAGGAAATCCTCGACGGGAGAGGACCCTGGGCTAAACCAGGGGAGTGTAGCCGCCCAAAGGTGCAGCAGGAGAAGCAGGAGCAGCTGCAGTGGGAGAGGCTGCACCACCTGGAGAAATGGACATGGGAGGAAGAACTGGACGGTAAAGGACCCTGGGCTCAGCCTGGAGAATATCGCCGCCCCAAGGAGGAACTGGAGGCGGCGAAAGCTGAGAGGCGCAGATATGAGGAGGCAGCACGACGTAGCGGATGGAAGCCTGAGAGGCAGCCCCAAAAATTTCTTGGGGGGGGGCTAACAGGGAGTATGGCTACGCCAGGTAGGAGACCTGGGCAGACTCCCTGTGCTTACCGGGGGGCTAGAGAGACCGGACAGGCACCGTGTTATGCAGTGGTGCGCACGGTGTCTCCAGTGCGGGTGCATAGCCCGGTGCGGTATATTCCAGCTCCGCGTGTCTGCCGGGCTAGATTGAGCGTCGAGCCTAATGCCATGAAGCCGGCTCTACGCAGCTGGTCCCCAGTGCGTCTCCTTGGGCCGGTTTACATGGCACCAGCCTTGCGCTCGGTTTCTCCGGTTCGCCTGCATAGTCCAGTGCGGGCTATTCCACCTCGCCGCACTGGCAGGGCGACCGTGAGCATTCAACCAGGTAAGGTTGGGCAGGCTCGGTGCTCAAGAGCTCCAGTGCGCCTGCACGGTCCGGTTTTTCCAGTACCACCTCCACACCCCAGCCCTCCGGTAGCAGCTCCCCGCACCAGGCTTCCTGTGCGTGTCCTCGGCCCAGTACCACCAGTGCCAGCACCACGCATCAGGCCTACAGTGCGCCTCGCCTGTCCAGCGCTGCCAGAGCCTCCCTTCTCTTCAGCGCTGTCGGAGTCTCCTGCCTGTTTAGCGCTGTTAGAGCCTGCCTTCTCTACAGCGCTGCCGGAGTCTCCCGCCTGTTCAGAACTGCCAGTTAGCATAGAGCTGCCAGTTAGCATAGAGCTGCCAGTTAGCATAGAGCTGCCAGTTAGCATAGAGCTGCCAGTTAGCTTAGAGCTGCCAGTTAGCAAGGAGCTGCCAGTCTGCAAGGAGCTGCCAGTCTGCATAGAGCTGCCAGTCTGCATGGAGCTGCCAGTCTGCAAGGAGCCGCCAGAGCTGCCAGTCTGCAGGATGCCGCCAAAGCTGCCAGTCTGCAAGGAGCCGCCAGAGCTGCCAGTCTGCAAGGAGCCGCCAGAGCTGCCAGTTAGCATGGAGCAGCCAGGGCCGCCAGTCAGCATGGAGCAGCCAGGGCCGCCAGTCAGCATGGAGCAGCCAGGGCCGCCAGTCAGCATGGAGCAGCCAGTCAGCATGGAGCAGCCAGTCAGCATGGAGCAGCCAGAGCAGCCAGTCAGCATGGAGCAGCCAGTCAGCATGGAGCAGCCAGAGCTACCAGTCATCATGGAGCAGCCAGAGCAGTCTGCCAGCATGGAGCAGCCAGAGCTGTCAGTCAGCATGGAGCAGCCAGAGCAGCCAGTCTGTGTCGACCAGTCTCTTCCAGATCTGCCAGTCGTCCAGACTCTTCCAGATCTGCCAGTCGTCCAGACTCTTCCAGATTTGCCAGTCGACCAGACTCTTCCAGATCTGCCCGTCGTCCAGACTCTTCCAGATCTGCCAGTCGACCAGACTCTTCCAGATCTGCCAGTCGACCAGACTCTTCCAGATCTGCCAGTCGACCAGACTCTTCCAGATCTGCCAGTCGACCAGACTCTTCCAGATCTGCCAGTCGACCAGACTCTTCCAGATCTGCCAGTCGACCAGACTCTTCCAGATCTGCCAGTCGACCAGACTCTTCCAGATCTGCCAGTCGACCAGACTCTTCCAGATCTGCCAGTCGACCAGACTCTTCCAGATCTGCCAGTCGACCAGACTCTCTCAGATCTGCCAGTCGTCCAGATTCTCCCAGATCTGCCAGTCGTCCAGATTCTCCCAGATCTGCCAGTCGTCCAGATTCTCCCAGATCTGCCAGTCGTCCAGATTCTCCCAGATCTGCCAGTCGTCCAGATTCTCCCAGATCTGCCAGTCGTCCAGATTCTCCCAGATCTGCCAGTCGTCCAGATTCTCCCAGATCTGCCCGTCGTCCAGATTCTCCCAGATCCGCCAGTCAGCCAGGATCTTCCAGAACCGCCAGCCAGCCAGGATCTGCCGGATCTAACCACCTGCCTGAGCTTCTTCTCAGTGCTGAGCTTCTTCTCAGTGCTGAGCTTCCTCTCAGGGCTGAGCTACCCATCTGTCCCGAGTTACCTCTGTCCCGAGCTGTCCCTCTGTCCCATGTTATCATTGTGGTGGGTAACCTATTTAGGGACGTTTAGGAGGGGGATTAAAACTGTCATGGAGTGGGGTCCACGTCCAGCGCCAGAGCCGCCACCGCGGACAGATGCCCACCCAGACCCTCCCCTATAGGTTCAGGTTTTGCGGCCGGAGTCCGCACCTTGGGGGGGGGGGGTACTGTCACGCCCTGACCATAGTTTACTTTGTATTTTCTATGTTTTGATTGGTCAGGGTGTGATCTGAGTGGGCATTCTATGTTTCATGTCTTGTTTGTCTATTTCTATGTTCAGCCTGATATGGTTCTCAGTCAGAGGCAGGTGTTCGTCATTGTCTCTGATTGGGAACCATATTTAGGTAGCCTGGGTTTCACTGTGTGTTTGTGGGTGATTGTTCCTGTCTATGTGTTTTCACCAGATAGGCTGTTTAGGTTTTCGTTACGTTTATTGTTTTTGTACTGATTCGTGTTTTACGTTTTTTCATTAAACATGAATCGCAATCGACACGCTGCATTTTGGTCCGACTC
>NC_143029.1:88672500-88675000 GCF_057628025.1 Oncorhynchus mykiss | reverse complement strand
TTTTGGATACGTGTTTGAGTCGTCATGTGCATCATTAGCACAATTTCTCATTTATTTACTATTCGTTTTTTTTTTTTTACTTTCACTTGTATCTTGACTAATGTTGGTTTTAAGTTTTGGCAGAGGTACGATCATCGAGAATTGAATTATGGGTTGTTTCAGGCCCCCGGAATGAAAATCATTTTACACTCGCAAACTCGATCAAAAACCTGAGGACTGAGGGGGTTACGTTGCCAACTTCCCTTGCTTGGCTAATCATTTGGACCAACGACAGAGATGGCAGCTGGGATTCCCCCAAAGGCATAAGGCGAGGGTAAATGGAGGAGGGTGAGTCTTTTGTGTGTTTGAAACGCAGCCTTTGACAGTGAACTTGTTATTGAATGTGGGATAATCCGCAACAGTCTCTGATGGATATTCCTCCTAATATTAAATACCTGATGCAAGAGTCCAATCATGTAGCCATCGGACAAACAGACACACAGTATCTGTACGGTTAGGGTTATGTCTAAGATGATTTTTTAGGGTTATGTCTAAGATGATTTTTTAGGGTTATGTCTAAGATGATTTTTTAGGGTTATGTCTAAGATGATTTTTTAGGGTTATGTCTAAGATGATTTTTTAGGGTTATGTCTAAGATGATTTTTTAGGGTTATGTCTAAGATGATTTTTTAGGGTTATGTCTAAGATGATTTTTTAGGGTTATGTCTAAGATGATTTTTTATGGTTATGTCTAAGATGATTTTTTAGGGTTATGTCTAAGATGATTTTTTAGGGTTATGTCTAAGATGATTTTTTAGGGTTATGTCTAAGATGATTTTTTAGGGTTATGTCTAAGATGATTTTTTAGGGTTATGTCTAAGATGATTTTTTAGGGTTATGTCTAAGATGATTTTTTAGGGTTATGTCTAAGATGATTTTTTAGGGTTATGTCTAAGATGATTTTTTAGGGTTATGTCCAAACCCCTTGTCTCTCCACACTCCATTTTAGATACAGAAGCTTTTAAGGACCAGTCAGAGTTTGACCATCTGAAGGGCGAAGACATTTTCCAACTCCTATTGTCGCTTTCTGGTTCACAGATGTGGTGTAAAAGGACATTCAGACTGAATGGAGATTAGCAGGCATTCAGACTGAATGGAGATTAGCGGACATTCAGATATAATGGAGATTAGCGGACATTCAGATTAAATGGAGATTAGCGGACATTCAGATTGAGTGGAGATTTGCGGAGATTCAGACTGAATGGAGATTAGCGGAGATTCAGACTGAATAGAGATTAGCAGACATTCAGATTAAATGGAGATTAGCAGACATTCAGTTTGAATGGAGATTAGCAGACATTCTTATTGAATAAAGATTAGCATACATTCTTACTGAATGGAGATTAGCAGACATTCAGATTAAATGGAGATCAGCAGACATTCAATTGAATGGAGATTAGCAGACATTAAGATTGATTGGATATTAGCAGACATTTAGATTAAATGGAGATCAGCAGACATTCAATTGAATGGAGATTAGCAGACATTAAGATTGATTGGATATTAGCAGACATTCAGATTAAATGGAGATTAGCAGACATTCAGATTAAAGGGAGATTAGCGGAAAATAGAGGATAGAAAAAATACTGGCTCTGAAAGAGTTCAGTCCGTTCATTGTGAAGCCGCTTCAGTCATTCAGGACGATTAAATTGGGAGTGAAAAAAGTAAGTTATTCTGGTATTGTGTAGCAGGTGGTGAAATCTGGATCTCTTCTCAAGAAGAAGTTATTTTCAGTGTGGTTAATAAAGCTCAATCGGAGGCTAGATCCTCAAGTCTCTATGGATGAATTGAATCTAGTTGAAAACAGTTTATTGATCGATAGAGGAAGAGGAGGAATTGGGTACGTCACCAAAATGGTATCTCTTCCTCCTTATGTGGTACATACATCCTGCTGACACATCTCTCCTCATCCCTTCACATTCCCATGCAGCTGTACCAGATCCACGCCGGATGGCCTGACATGCTGCCACTCCACTACACCCTCCATGACAATGCTTTATGTTCTGATGGATAGAAAGTTCTGCTCATAAATTACAAACGACCAGAGTTCCAGTCCGTAGAATGAGAATGAAACACTGAACGAGTCTAAAGATCCGAATGACTCTAATGATTCTATCGCTGTGTTCTATTCATTCTAGTTCTATGGTTCTGCTCTGTCACGTTGCCCCGGCAGCAGCTGTTCTGTTCTGTTCCTCTGACTTCAGCGACAGTGTAGTTTATTTAGTCTCTCAGACCCAGGATGCTAATCTGCCCTGCCACTGGCCTCGACTGCCTGTCTGTGTGCCATGAATAATCACAAAACATTAATTCACTACAGAAGTTTCAATTACCCCAAATTACCCCTAACCCGTCAGGGCCAAGAGAGTCAAAGACCGACACACAGGCTGCATCCCAAATGCCACCTTGTTCACTTTCTGGTGCACTACGTTTGACCAGGACACATAGGGCACTACACACTATA
>NC_143029.1:88595000-88662500 GCF_057628025.1 Oncorhynchus mykiss | reverse complement strand
TTATCAAAGATGTGACATCAGTCAAAATACCTAAAAAAAAAACGGCATGGCATCAAGAACAAGATGAAAGTAGCTCAATGAAATTACATGTATTTATAAAGCCCTTTTTTTTTACATCCGCCGATGTCACAAAGTGCTGTACAGAAACCCCCTTACCTAACTCCCCAAACAGGAAGCAAGGCATATGTATCTGAAACGAACCACCTACGATTCCCCACAAACTGCTATACAGAAAACCCCTTACCTAACTCCCCAAACAGGAAGCAAGGCACATGTATCTGAAACGAACCACCTACGATTCCCCACAATGGCTTCTTGTCATCCAGAATCACAACAACACGGGCACTTCCGTCCCATTGAAGTTTACGCATCGTTTTTTCCCCCCCTGACTTTGTCAGCTAACCCCTCTATAAAGACCCATCACACCATAGTTTAGCCTAATCTGACAAAGATTAAGATTTAGGATTATTTGATCTTTTGCGGAAGGGAAAATCACCTGTCAAAATAAAGCAACGTGGAATCATCCCAATCCCTCTAGAGAACTCTCTAGAACAATACAGACGGTCAAGTCAACGCATTTGTTCAGAATCCAGTTTTAATATGAATCAACCATCAAAAGCACATGAAAACACTTCCTCATTACTGTAACAGAAACGGTCTAATTTATTTGGCATCATTCACAAAACTGTTAGGAAATAGACGAGAAGTTATTTTTCTTTTGCTTTAAAAAAAAGAATTCCACCAGCCCAAATATATTAACTCAATTGTACAAATCAAGGTATATACAGGGTTTCTTATCGATCCTATAGCATCTCAACATTAATGTACATAGAGCGATTGAGGTATACCATTCTGTGGGATAAAAATCTATCTGGCATAAGAAGCTTGTCGAGTGCAATATGTAAACTGGCTTTGTGGACATTTTCACATTACTCATTTTTAAATTACTCTGCAATCTTACATTCCTGATTTAGTGGGCACAAATAATCAAAACCAGGAAGTAATAGTTGAAAACAATAACACAAGTCAGTTAGTTATAAGACAAAATGGTTTAAGGTGGTTGTAGTCCAGTTTAGGGTTTAGTAACCCTTACTGTATATAGGCCTACTATGTACATAACCCTTTACTGTATATAGGCCTACTATGTACATCATGTTTTACTGTAGATTATAGTCTTGGAAGGGGAGAATAATGTTGTAAGTGCTTTATAATGGTCAATATTTACAAAGGAGATTCTTCATAATTATTTGTATTGCTGATATTACACTGTATCCCAAACACAACAACCTAGTATTACTTACCCATTCGTTTCTCAACAGATATTTAACACAAACAAATATCTTTATTGCAAATTTATTTTCTATATAGTTTAAAACCAACATTTATTAAAACATTAATAGTAAGAGCTTTGGTACACATGCAAGTTTCTTTTTTTTGAAGAGTGGATTCAGAAAGAGAACAGTATTGTACAAAATAAAAATAATAATAATTACAGTTTTTTTTTGCAAAATTCACTTTTTTTTTGTAGCACCTCTGGTGTTCTGTGTTCCGCACAAAAGCACCTCTGTGGTTGTATCTGGAGCAACACTGGAGCCACGGAAGCTGGGCTGGGGGAGGGACGAGGAGACTGGAGCTACCAGACAGGGAAGCTGGGGGAGGGACGAGGAGACTGGAGCTACCAGACAGGGAAGCTGGGGGAGGGACGAGGAGACTGGAGCTACCAGACAGGGAAGCTGGGGGAGGGACGAGGAGACTGGAGCTACCAGACAGGGAAGCTGGGGGAGGGACGAGGAGACTGGAGCTACCAGACAGGGAAGCTGGGGGAGGGACGAGGAGACTGGAGCTACCAGACAGGGAGGCTGGGCTGGGGGAGGGACGAGGAGACTGGAACTACCAGACAGGGAGGCTGGGCTGGGGGAGGGACGAGGAGACTGGAGCTACCAGACAGGGAGGCTGGGCTGGCGGAGGGACGAGGAGACTGGAACTACCAGACAGGGAGGCTGGGTTGGGGGAGGGACGAGGAGACTGGAGCTACCAGACAGGGAGGCTGGGCTGGGGGAGGGACGAGGAGACTGGAGCTACCAGACAGGGAAGCTGGGGCAGGGACGAGGAGACTGGAGCTACCAGACAGGGAGGCTGGGCTGGGGGAGGGACGAGGAGACTGGAACTACCAGACAGGGAGGCTGGGCTGGGGGAGGGACGAGGAGACTGGAGCTATCAGACAGGGAGGCTGGGCTGGCGGAGGGACGAGGAGACTGGAACTACCAGACAGGGAGGCTGGGCTGGGGGAGGGACGAGGAGACTGGAGCTACCAGACAGGGAAGCTGGGGGAGGGACGAGGAGACTGGAACTACCAGACAGGGAGGCTGGGCTGGGGGAGGGACGAGGAGACTGGAGCTACCAGACAGGGAGGCTGGGCTGGGGGAGGGACGAGGAGACTGGAGCTACCAGACAGGGAGGCTGGGCTGGGGGAGGGACGAGGAGACTGGAGCTACCAGTCAGGGAAGATGGGGGAGGGACGAGGAGACTGGAGCTACCAGACAGGGAGGCTGGGCTGGGGGAGGGACGAGGAGACTGGAGCTACCAGACAGGGAGGATGGGCTGGGGGAGGGACGAGGAGACTGGAGCTACCAGACAGGGAGGCTGGGCTGGGGGAGGGACGAGGAGACTGGAGCTACCAGACAGGGAGGCTGGGCTGGGGGAGGGACGAGGGGACTGGAGCTACCAGACAGGGAGGCTGGGCTGGAGGAGGGGCGAGGAGACTGGAGCTACCAGACAGGGAGACTGGGCTGGGGGAGGGACGAGACAGGGTAGGAAGAGTGGTTGGAGGGAAAAGGGGTAAGGACGAGGGGTGAGATGAGGGGTGGAAAGGGGGCTTGGGTGGGGTGAGTGGATCCTCCCTCTAATCAAGGTAAAGGGTGAGGAGAGGGGAGACGAGGGAGAGAAAAGGAGGTTTTGAGGGTTGGGGCGAGTGGGTCCTCCTCTCTGTTTGCTGAAAGTGTGCCACTGTCCGCCCACGGCATCAAACGTCCTTTATTCCTGATGTCACTTCCTCTCATTACAAGTTAAAGTCATTATGTGATTGGCCCTACAAGGGCGAGGAGTATTCCCCTGGGACAATGCTTCTATGACAGGGCAGAGGGGGGGCATGTTGTGCTATAGGGGGTAGGGAAGAGGAGGGGGGCATGTTGTTCTATAGGGGGTAGGGCAGAGGGGGGGGGGGTGTTGTTCTGTAGGGGGTAGGGCAGAGAGGGGTTCAGGGGATGGTCAGGTCCTAGCCCATGAAGCAGACGGGGCCCACCTCGAACCCGAACCGCTGGCTGGGGTCGCCAAAGTCATTAAACATGACGTCGATGATGGGCACTTGGTCGACGCGAGGAGTGTTGATCTCCATCACCGTCTTGGAGTAACCCGACTTCAGCTGGAGAGGGGAGGGAGAGAGGGAGAGGGGAGGGAGAGAGGGAGAGGGATGGAGTGGAGGAGGAAGGGAAGCAAGGAGTTATTGTGGTGTCAAATTCAGATGCTAAGATCAATCAATATCTACCAGTAACTACCATGTGATGACCAATTAGCAATCTCCAATGGAACCAAAGGAATCTCTCATTTGAACCAATGGAATCTCTAATGGAAACAATAGAATCTCCAATGGGACACATAGAATCTCTAATGGAACCAATAGGATCTCCAATGGGACAAATGGAATCTATAATGGAAACAATAGGATCTCCAATGGGACAAATGGAATATCTAATGGAACTAATGGAATCTCAATGGAACTAATGGAAATTTCATCGGAACCAATGAAATCTCTAATGGAACTAATGGAATCTCCAATGGAACTAATGAAATCTCAAATGGAACCAATAGGATCTCCAATGGAAAAAATGGAATTTCTAATGGAACCAATAGGATCTCCAATGGGACAAATTGAATCTCTAATGGAACCAATAGTATCCCCAATGGAACAAATGGAATATCTAATGGAACCAATAGGATCTCCAATGGGACAAATGGATTCTCTAATGGAACCAATAGGATCTCCAATGGAAAAAATGGAATCTTCAATGGAACCAATGGAATCTCTAATGAAATTAATGGAATCTTCAATGGAACCAATGGAATCTCAATGAAACTAATGGAATCTCTAATGGAACTAATGGAATCTCCAATGAAACCAATGAAATCCCCAATGGAACCAATGGGATCTTCAATGGAACTTATGGAATATCTAATGGAACCAATAGCATCTATAATGGAGACAATGGAATCTCTAATGGAACCAATGGAATCGGTGTTGGCACTAACATAATCTATAATGGCACTAATGGAATCTCTAATGGAACCAATGGAATCTCTAATGGAACCAATAGGATCTCCAATGGGACAAATGGAATCTCTAATGGAACCAATAGGATCTCCAATGGAACAAATGGCATTTCTAATGGAACCAATAGGATCTCCAATGGGACACATGGAATCTCTAATGGAACCAATAGGATCTCCAATGGGACAAATGGAATCTATAATGGAAACAATAGGATCTCCAATGAAACAAATTAAATCTCTCATTGAACCAATAGGATCTCCAATGGGACAAATGAAATATATAACGGAAACAATAGGATCTCCAATTGGACAAATGGAATCTCTCATTGAACCAATAGGATCTCCAATGGGACAAATGGAATCTATAATGGAAACAATAGGATCTCCAATGGGACAAATGGAATCTCTAATTGAACCAATAGGATCTCCAATGGGACAAATAGAATCTCTAATGGAACCAATAGGATCTCCAATGGGACACATGGGATCTCTAATGGAACCAATAGGATCTCCAATGGGACAATTGGAATCTCTAATGGAACCAATAGGATCTCCAATGGGACAAATGGAATCTCTAATGGAACCAATAGGATCTCCAATTGGACAATTGGAATCTCTAATGGAACTAATGCCAATGGAAGCGAAATCGGACTTTTTAAGAAGACATACCGAGCATCCGTCCGACAGGGCCTTGATGAAGGGGTTGTTATCATAGGACATCTCCTCGTCGTTGGAGCCCAGGAAGCGTAGAGCCTTGTCGTAGCCGTCTGCCTTGGCATCGTACCAGGCTACTGACTGGTGGCAGATGTAGGTGAAATTCTGACGGGCTGATGAGCTGAGCAGCTTCAGGAAGGTCATCTGGACTGTCTGGATGGTGTTCTCCTCCATGTCCACATAGTTCAACTGGGAGAAGGAGAGAGAAGGAGAAGGTGGGGGGAGAGAGAGAGAGAGAGAGAAAGAGAGAGAGAAGGAGAAGGGGGGGAGAGAGAGAGAGAGAGAGAGAGAGAGAGAGAGCGAGAGAGAGAGAGAAGAGAGAAAGAGAGAGAGAGAGAGAGAGAGAGAGAGATGGAGAAGGGGGAGAGAGAGAGAGAGAGAGAGAGAGAGAGAGAGAAGGAGAAGGGGGAGAGAGAGAGATGGAGAATGGGGGCGAGAGAGAGAGAGAGAGAGAGAGAGAGAGAGAGAGACAGAGAGAGAGATGGTGAATGGGGGGGGGGGGAGAGAGAGAGAGATGGAGAAGGGGGAGAGAGAGAGAGAGAGAGATGGAGAAGGGGGAGAGAGAGAGAGAGAGAGAGAGAGAGAGATGGAGAGAGAGAGAGAGAGAGATGGAGAATGGGGGGAGAGAGAGGGAGAGAGAGAGATGGAGAGAGAGAGAGTAGAGAGGGTTATGGAGATGATACATTTAGTCTCACTGTAGGTTATCTTGCCAAGAGTCTGAAATGTCTATCGTACATCTCAATCTTGATCACGTATAATATAGTATATCTGCTTCGAGAGGTTGATATTTTCTATACTTACTATTTTTCCACGTTTGAATTCACTGAACCATGATCCTGGAGCCTCTTTTGGCCAGTTAGATATTCTGACCTGTTACACAGAACACAAACAACACCGTGAATGAATGAATGAACAGGTTACCAGGTTAGAAAACGACATGTTCACTGTTTTTGGTGCGGCAGTTCACTGTTGGGGTGGTAGGTAATTTAGTGGTTTTAGAGCGTTGGGCCAGTAGCCACCAAGTTGCTAGATCAAATCCCCGAGCTGACAAGGTACAAATCTGTTGTTCTGCCCATGAACAAGGCAGTTAACCCACTCGGCCATTGTTGTAAATAAGAATTTGTTCTTAACTGACTTGCCTAGTAAAATAAAGGTAAAAAAAATTAAAAAAAGATCTATCGATCTACATCCTAAATAGATCGTAAAACACTGAGTATGAAATTGCTAAAATGTTCATATTAACTACTGTACACTCTTAGGAAAAAAAAGGTGCTATCTAGAACCTTAAGGGTTCTTTGGCTGTCCCTCGGAGAACACTTTTGAAGAACCCTTTTTGGCTTCCACACGTAGAACCCTTTCTACATAGGGTTCTACATGGAACCCAAAAGGGTTCTCCTATGGGGACAGCCAAAGAACCCGTTTGGAACTCTTTTTTTTCTAAGTGTGTATCTATCGGCATTACAAACATTAATAGACATTATTTTCCAGAAATGAGCCATGGAAACGTACGCCAGCGGACTTCTTGTCGGGGTAGATACAGGTCTCTCCTCCAGCGGTGAAGTTACAGTAGACCTTGAAGGAGTCTCCAGTACAGCCCTGGTTAGGATCGATCCAGTATTCACCTGAACACCACAACACACATTACACACAGTCATTAACATGATGTACTGGGGCCCTATGGCAAGGTCATTAACAGGATGTACTGGGGCCCCGTGGCAAGGTTATTAAACAATGTCCCTCATGGTACTGCAAAACAGGATTCACTCAGATTGTAATGATATACTCAGATTGTAATGAGGTGCTCAGATTATAATGAGATGTTTAGATTATAATAAAATGCTCAGATTATGAGATGCTCAGATTGTAATGAGTTGCTCAGATTGTAATGAGATGCTCAGATTATAATGAGTTGCTCAGATTATAATGAGTTGCTCAGATTATACTGAGATGCTCAGATTATAATGAGATGCTCAGATTGTAATGAGATGCTCAGATTATAATGAGTTGCTCAGATTGTAATGAGATTCTCAGATTATAATGAGTTGCTCAGATTATAATGAGATTCTCAGATTATAATGAGATGCTCAGATTGTAATGAGATGCTCAGATTATAATGAGTTGCTCAGATTGTAATGAGATGCTCAGATTATAATGAGTTGCTCAGATTGTAATGAGATTCTCAGATTGTAATGAGATTCTCAGATTGTAATGAGATTCTCAGATTATAATGAGATGCTCAGATTGTAATGAGATGCTAAAATTGTAATGAGATGCTAAGATTGTAATGAGATGCTCAGATTGTAATGAGATGCTCAGATTGAGTTGAAAACCAGCATTCACGGTACGTCACCAGGAATCAACATTGTAAATCACTAATCTTTGTGATTTAAAAAAAATCCTACTTTACTGCAACTTTTCAGTCACATAAGACCTTTGGCCAAGTCAATGTTGCACTTGTTAATAAATATTTCACATGCAATGTCTATTTGCTGTGTGTGGGGCTCCTCTTAACAGCTGCTCTCTCTCACTTCATTGCTAACCAGCTCCTGAAGTGGCTGTATGATGATGATGATGATGATGATGTTTCTGTAACTCAGTCTGTTACTGTTTATAACTCTGTGTTTTTACCCAGAAACCAAAGTTCCCTCTGAGGACAATGCAGTCTGTTTGATTGATTGAACCCACCGTTAGGGAAGTCAGGCTGGCTGAGGTGCAGGTCGTTACAGGTCCTGGCAGGGTTGTCCTGGGTTCCCATGGGGAACTTCATCCTCTCGATGTCCTGCTTCAAGTTATTCAGGGACCCGAACACGTCCTCCACGTCCACTGTGGTCTCCATGCCGTAGTCTGCCATGCCTCCCGCCTCGTCGCCCTGCACGCCGTCGTCCTCCGCCTGCCGTCTGTTCTTCCTGCTCGCCTGCTGGATGGGCAGCGGCTGGATGATGTCACCAGGAGGACCCTGGTTGGAAGAGAGGTTAAAAGTTATAGATGGCGGGGCCTCTATAGAGACCCTGGGTTCGCACCCAGGCTCTGTCGCAACCGGCCGCGACAGAGAGGTCCGTGGGGCGACATACAATTGGCCTAGCGTCGTCCGGGTTAGGGAGGGTTTGGCCGGTATGGATATCCTTGTCTCATCGCGCACTAGCGACTCCTGTGGCGGGCCGGGCGCAGTGCATGCCAACAAAGGTTGCCAGGTGCACAGTGTTTCCTCCGACACATTGGTGCGGCTGGCTTCCGGGTTGGATGCACACGGTGTTAAGAAGCAGTGCAGCTTGGTTGGGTTGTGTATCGGAGGACGCATGACTTTCAACCTTCGTCTCTCCCGAGCCCGTACGGGAGTTGTAGTGATGAGAAAAGATAGTAGCTACTAAAACAATTGAATACCGCGAAATTGGGGAGAAAAAGGGGTCAAATGTAAAAAAAATTTAAAAAAATAAATAAAGTTATAGATGGCAGGGGTCAGGGAAACGTCCAATCAGAGACAGGAAAAAGGTAAAAATCAAAATGGATAATCATGAGATCATCTTAGAGAGAACAATGTTGACTTACAGGAGCTCCGGGTGGTCCAATCACACCAGTGTCTCCTTTCTGGCCAGCTCCACCCTAAGAAAATAAAACACAGGGCACCGCATTACACACAGAAGTTATCACACCAGTCATATATGAGATGTTAGTGTCTTCGGTTAGTCGTCTAATGAACAGAACTTACTGACGATCCCTTGGACCCCTTAGAGCCCACAGGTCCCTAGGAAAACAGAGACACAAAGTCAGTGATGAAGTGGTAGACAATGAAGATGTTTTGATATGAGAAGATGTTTAAAGAGAGACACAAAGTGGAACGATAACACTATAACAATAGTGACACTGGGTTAATGAAATTCTACAGACATTTGATAGAAATTTGCTGACTAATTTTTGCTGAAGAGGTCTTTTGACGAGGTGGTGATTTCCTGATTAACTTACAGGAATACCAGGGGGTCCGGGAGGACCAAGGGGACCGGCAGGACCACCAACACCCTACAGAGACACAACACAGCAGGAACCAATGAGACGACGCTTCCCAGTAACATCAACCAAATGAGCGAACACTTTATAAATGGTTTATAAAGCCGTTTACAGATGGTTTAAAGATTTAGCTTATACATAATAAACTAGTAACTATTAAATAAAGGAGTAGTAAACATATCAGTCACATACAGTGTCTCCTTTGCCTCCACCAGTTCCCTGGGGTCCAGGCAGGCCTCTGTCTCCCTTCTCTCCGAACTCACCAGGCGGCCCAATCAGACCAATCAGACCTGGGTGACCCTGGAGGACAGAGAGTGAGAGAGGGAAGGATGGAGAGAGAGAGAGAGAGGGGAAGGGAAGGGAGGGAGAGGGAAGGAGAGAGGGTGAGAGAAATATTTAAGTGCCTTTGAACAGGGTACGGTAGTAGGAGTCAAGTGCACCGGTTTGTGTCGATGAACTGCAACTCTGCTAGTTTTTTTCCAACAGTTTTCCTGTGTGTATCAAGAACGGTCCACCACCCGAAGGACATCCAGCCAACTGGACACAACTGTGGGAAGCATTTTAGTCAATGTGAGTGAGCATCCCTGTGGAAGGCTTTCGACAACTTGTAGAGTCCATGCCCCGGACGATTTGAGGCTGTTCGGACGGCAAAAGGGGGTGTAACTTAATTTTAGGAAGGTGTCCCTAATGTTTTGTACACTCAGTGTAGTGATCCATCAAGCAAGAAAAAATGCCTTTCTGAAATAATGTATGTTTTTTTTGTGTGTGACTGTGAACCACCCTTAATTTTTGGTTTGTCAGTCATCGAAATATCATAAACGAACTTGGACATTTTGTTGACAGGAAACTTTGCTCTAACCATCTGTTGTTAAAGTTATGGCAAGTAAAATTATGTTGATTCAATTCTCGACCTGGCAACATCATTAGAATGTTTATGAAGGAAACTAAGGAACAACTATTCTAGGCCTTGTCTTTGGTGGTCAAAACACTGTCTTTGTTACCAAGGTAAATGATTAGTCTGTTTATAGTGTTGTCAAGTCTCTGGGACCAGCCTTTGTGTGTGTGTGTGTGTGTGTGTGTGTGTGTGTGTGTGTGTGTGTGTGTGTGTGTGTGTGTGTGTGTATGTATGTATGTATGTATGTGTGTATGTGTATGTGTGTGTATGTGTGTATGTGTATGTGTGTGTCTGTGTGTGTGTGTGTGTGTGTGTGTGTGTGTGTGTATGTATGTATGTATGTATGTGTGTATGTGTATGTGTGTGTCTGTGTGTGTGTGTGTGTGTGTGTGTGTGTGTGTGTGTGTGTCTGTGTGTGTGTGTCTGTGTGTGTGTGTCTGTGTGTGTGTGTCTGTGTGTGTGTGTGTTTGTCATATTTAAGAGTGGTGGTCTGTCTCGTATCGGCTGCTGTAACTAGAGTTCTAGCCAGCCTTCTGTCCCTACTGGGCTATACTGCTGCTTGCTGGCTACAAACCAATGATCATTAAACAGATTATATTATATTTCTTATATATATTTAATTACTACATTAAATCACAAAAACAGAGTTGACTTTGAAAGAGAGAGATAGAGAGAGGGGGAGGTAGAGGCAGGGATGAAGAAAGAGAGAGTGAGAGAGAGAGCAAGAGTGAGAGAGGGAGAGAGAGAGGGAGAGAGAGAGAGCAAGAGTGAGAGAGAGAGAGAGAGAGAGAGAGAGAGAGAGAGAGAGAGAGAGAGAGAGGGAGAGAGAGCAAGAGTGAGAGAGAGAGAGCAAGAGAGAGAGAGAGATAGACAGAGAGAGAGAGAGAGTGAGCATAGCCTTGCTATTGAGAAAGGCCGCCGTAGGCAGACATGGCTCTCAAGAGAAGACAGGCTATGTGCTCACTGCCCACAAAATGAGGTGGAAACTGAGCTGCACTTCCTAACCTCCTGCCCAATGTATGACCATATTAGAGAGACATATTTCACTCAGATTACACAGATCCACAAAGAATTCGAAAACAAATCCAAATTTGAAAAACTCCCATATCTACTGGGTGAAATTCCACAGTGTGCCATCACAGCAGCAAGATTTGTGACCTGTTGCCACGAGAAAAGGGCAACCAGTGAAGAACACACACCATTGTAAATACAACCCATATTTATGCTTATTTATTTTATCTTGTGTCCTTTAACCATTTGTACATTGTTAAAACACTGTGTGTATATATATATAATATGACATTTGTAATGTCTTTACTGTTTTGAAACCTCTGTATGTGTAATGTTTACTGTTAATTTTTGTTGTTTTTCACTTTATATATTAACTTTGTATGTTGTCTACCTCACTTGCTTTGGCAATGTTAACACATGTTTCCCATGCCAATAAAGCCCTTGAATTGAATTGAATTGAGAGAGTGATATATATATAGGAGAGAGTGAGAGAGAGAGAGAGAGACAGAGATAGTGATATATATATGAGAGAGAGAGAGACAGAGAGAGAGAGACAGAGAGAGATATATGAGAGAGAGACAGAGAGAGAGAGAGAGATAGAGAGATACAGTGATATATATATGAGAGAGAGAGAGAGACAGAGAGAGTGATATATATATATGAGAGAGAGACAGAGAGAGAGAGAGAGAGAGAGAGAGCGAGATAGTGATACATATATATGAGAGAGAGAGAGAGAGACAGAGACAGAGATAGTGATATATATATATATATGAGAGAGAGAGGACATTCTCAGTCATACCTTTTCTCCTTTGCCCCCAGGAGTTCCTTTCAGACCAGCGAGACCAGGGGGTCCCTGTAAAGAGAGAGAACTCCTCTCATGAATCAGTTTGTCAAAGTTTGTCAAAGTACATCTAAGGGCCTTTTACTTACTGTTCACACACACACACACACACACACACACACACACACACACACACACACACACACATCTTAGAACAATTGATGCCTGGAAAAATTGTATCATGGCATTATAGTTGCGGCAAGAAAATAGGATATGAAAAATGTAAATATATGAGATATTATCTCTTACCAGAGGTCCAGGGGGTCCGTCCATTCCAGAGGCACCCGGAAGTCCTTGTTCACCCTTAGAATATGTATCAAAACATCCATTACATTATCCATAACTATATACATTACATTATCCATTACTAATACATTATCCATAACTACATCCATTACATTATCCATTACCATTACATTATCCATAACTATATCCATTACATTATCCATTACTAATACATTACATTATCCATTACCATTACATTATCCGTTATACCATTACATTATCCATAACTATATATATTACATTATCCATTACCAATACATTGCATTATCCATAACTATATACATTACATTATCCATTACCATTACATTATCCATAACTATATACATTACATTATCCATAACTATATACATTACATTATCCATTACTAATACATTACATTATCCATAACTATATACATTACATTATCCATAACTATATACATTACATTATCCATAACTATATACATTACCCATAACTACATCCATTACATTATCCATTGCCATTACATTATCCGTTATACCATTACATTATCCATAACTATATATATTCCATTATCCATTACCAATACATTGCATTATCCATAACTACATCCATTACCATTACATTATCCTTAGCTATATATATATATATATATATATATATATATATATATATATTCCATTATCCATTACCATTACATTATCCATGACTATATACATTACATTATCCATAACTATATCCATTACATTATCCATAACTACATCCATTACATTATCCATTACCATTACATTATCCTTAGCTATATACATTACATTATCCATTACCATTACATTATCCATAACTATATCCATTACATTATCCATAACTATATCCATTACATTATCCATAACTATATCCATTACATTATCCATTACCATTACATTATCCATGACTATATCCATTACATTATCCATAACTATATCCATTACATTATCCATAACTATATCCATTACATTATCCATAACTATATCCATTACATTATCCATAACTATATCCATTACATTATCCATAACTATATCCATTATATTATCCATAACTATATCTGTTACATTATCATTATTATTGAACCTTCATAACGTATGAAATCGTCCATCACATTAGTTAACCTTGATAATGTAGAGATAATGTATAGGAAACAGATTAGTCTATAATCTAGCTAGTTACAACAGTGATAGTGTAACGTGTAGCTAAAGTATAGCAGACCATCTATAGCTAGTTAACTCACAACAGGGCCGGGGATTCCACGCAGGCCATCGGGTCCGGGTTTACCAGAGGGCCCCTGGGGTCCGACAGGTCCAGTCTGACCATCAGGCCCCTCGGCTCCAGCCTCACCCTGCAATACACAATCCCAGCATTCTATATCAATACCTTCAGCCTCACCCTGCAATACACTGTATCAATACCTTCAGCCTCATCGAGAAGCCACACAGTAGCAACATTGAAATAAATTGAGCATGACTCCCTTCCAGGGTTACGTTCTATAGTGTGAGGAACCAGAGAAATAAGACTCTTTCAAATCTGTTTGGATCCCCACACTATGTCTTACAGGTATATAATACAGATATATCTATAAATTAGACTTATGAAGTGGGGAAAACTGTTGAATACAGTTGAATATAGTTAAATACAGTTAAATATAGTTGACAACTGTTGTTTACAGTTGACTACAGTTGTTTACAGTTGACTACAGTTGTTTACAGTTGACTACAGTTGAATACAATTGACTACAGTTGATTACAGTTAAATACAATTGACTACAGTTGATTACAGTTAAATACAGTTAAATATAGTTTACTACAGTTGAATATAGTTAAATACAGTTAAATACAGTTGATTACAGTTGACTATAGTTAAATACAGTTAAATACAGTTGATTACAGTTGAATACAGTTGAATATAGTTAAATACAGTTAAATACAGTTGACTACAGTTGAATATAGTTAAATACAGTTAAATATAGTTGAATACAGTTGAATATAGTTAAATATAGTTAAATACAGTTGACTACAGTTGAGTACATTTGACTACAGTTGTTTACAGTTGATTACAGTTAAATACAGTTAAATATAGTGTACTACAGTTGAATATAGTTAAATACAGTTAAATACAGTTGACTACAGTTGAATATAGTTAAATAAAGTTAAATACAGTTGACTACAGTTGAGTACATTTGACTACAGTTGTTTACAGTTGATTACAGTTGAGTACATTTGACTAAAGTTGTTTACAGTTGATTACAGTTGAGTACATTTGACTACAGTTGTTTACAGTTGATTACAGTTGAATACAGTTGAATATAGTTAAATACAGTTAAATACAGTTGACTACAGTTGACTATAGTTAAATACAGTTAAATACAGTTGATTACAGTTGATTACAGTTGAATACAGTTGAATATAGTTAAATACAGTTGACTACAGTTGACTACAGTTGAATATAGTTAAATACAGTTAAATATAGTTGACTACAGTTGACTATAGTTAAATACAGTTAAATATAGTTGATTACAGTTGAATACAGTTGAATATAGTTAAATACAGTTAAATATAGTTGACTACAGTTGACTATAGTTAAATACAGTTAAATAGAGTTGACTACAGTTGTTTACAGTTGACTAAAGTTGTTTACAGTTGTTTACAGTTGAATACAATTGACTACAGTTGATTACAGTTAAATACAGTTAAATATAGTTTACTACAGTTGAATATAGTTAAATACAGTTAAATACAGTTGATTACAGTTGACTATAGTTAAATACAGTTAAATAGTTGATTACAGTTGAATACAGTTGAATATAGTTAAATACAGTTAAATACAGTTGACTACAGTTGAGTACATTTGACTACAGTTGTTTACAGTTGATTACAGTTAAATACAGTTAAATATAGTTTACTACAGTTGAATATAGTTAAATACAGTTAAATACAGTTGACTACAGTTAAATACAGTTAAATACAGTTGACTACAGTTGAATATAGTTAAATACAGTTAAATACAGTTGACTACAGTTGAGTACATTTGACTACAGTTGTTTACAGTTGATTACAGTTGAGTACATTTGACTACAGTTGTTTACAGTTGATTACAGTTGAGTACATTTGACTACAGTTGTTTACAGTTGATTACAGTTGAATACAGTTGAATATAGTTAAATACAGTTAAATATAGTTGACTACAGTTGACTATAGTTAAATACAGTTAAATACAGTTGATTACAGTTGAATACAGTTGACTATAGTTAAATACAGTTAAATACAGTTGATTACAGTTGATTACAGTTGAATACAGTTGAATATAGTTAAATACAGTTGACTACAGTTGACTACAGTTGAATATAGTTAAATACAGTTAAATATAGTTGACTACAGTTGACTATAGTTAAATACAGTTAAATACAGTTGATTACAGTTGAATACAGTTGAATATAGTTAAATACAGTTAAATATAGTTGACTACAGTTGACTATAGTTAAATACAGTTAAATAGAGTTGACTACAGTTGTTTACAGTTGACTACAGTTGTTTACAGTTGACTACAGTTGTTTACAGTTGACTACAGTTGAGTACAGTTGACTACAGTTGGTTACAGTTGACTACAGTTGAATACAGTTGAATACAGTTGAATATAGTTAAATATAGTTGACTACAGTTGAATACAATTGACTACAGTTGATTACAGTTGAATACAGTTGAATACAGTTGATTACAGTTGAATACAGTTGAATACAGTTAAATATAGTTGACTACAGTTGATTACAGTTGACTACAGTTGAATATAGTTAAATACAGTTGACTACAGTTGATTACAGTTGAATATAGTTAAATACAGTTAACTACAGTTGATTACAGTTGAATATAGTTAAATACAGTTAAATACAGTTAAATATAGTTGAATACAGTTGAATATAGTTAAATACAGTTAAATATAGTTGAATACAGTTGAATATAGTTAAATACAGTTAAATATAGTTGAATACAGTTGAATATAGTTAAATACAGTTGATTACAGTTGAATACAGTTGACTACAGTTGAATACAGTTGAATACAGTTGAATACAGTTGAATATAGTTAAATACAGTTAAATATAGTTGAATACAGTTGAATATAGTTAAATACAGTTAAATATAGTTGAATACAGTTGAATATAGTTAAATACAGTTGATTACAGTTGAATACAGTTGACTACAGTTGAATACAGTTGAATACAGTTGAATACAGTTGAATATAGTTAAATATAGTTGAGTACAGTTGACTTTCAGTTCGCTGCAGCTAGTGACTGGAACGAGCTGCAAAAAACTGTCAAACTGTACATCTCTTCATTCAAAGACTCAATCATGGACACTCTCACTGACAGTTGTGGCTGCTTCATATTGTTGTCTCTACCTTATTGCCCTTTGTGCTGTTGTCTATGCCCAATAATGTTTGTACCATGTTTTGTGCTGCTACCATGTTGTGTTGCTACCATAATGTTGTCTTAGGTCTCTCTTTATGTCGTGTTGTCTCTCTTGTCGAGACGTGTTTTTTCTTTTGCCTTTTGGTAGGCCGTCATTGTAAATAAGAATTTGTTCTTAACTGACTTGCCTAGTTAAAAAAAACAACAAAAAAAAAAACAGTTGAATACAGTTGATTACAGTTGAATACAGTGAAACATGAAACTGGCTCAAAACGGTTAAGAGAACCGAATTTCTCAAGAGGATTCTATCAGTATTGTTTCTCCTTTTGCACCCCAGTATCTCTACTTGCACATTCATTTTCTGCTCATCTATCACTCCAGTGTTTAATTGTAATTACTTTGCCACTACAGCCTATTTATTACCTCACCTCCCTTATCTTACCTCATCTGCACACACTGTATATAGATTTTTTTCTATTGTGTTATTGACTTTATGTTTGTTTGTGTAACTCTGTTGTTGTTTGTGTCGCACTGCTTTGCTTTATCTTGGCCAGGTTGCAGTTGTAAATGAGAACTTGTTCTCAACTAGCTTACCTGGTTAAATAAAGGTGTTCTCAACTAGCCTACCTGGTTAAATAAAGGTGAAAAAAAACAGCATTGGGTCCTATTCACCCTCAAAAGAGAACACCTTTCAAAAGCATTTGGGAATTACAACAATCACACAGAGCCTAAACTCAGTCACCAGATGCCTTCAGCCATGAGAACAGACACAGAGGATTGGAG
Source organism: Oncorhynchus mykiss (assembly GCF_057628025.1). Taxonomy (NCBI): domain Eukaryota; kingdom Metazoa; phylum Chordata; class Actinopteri; order Salmoniformes; family Salmonidae; genus Oncorhynchus; species Oncorhynchus mykiss. The sequence goes on along the minus strand of NC_143029.1, from coordinate 88,645,253 downwards.
ATCCATGGATTTACCATCAGATCGGATGAAGGGGTTGGAGGATTAAACCATTGTGACAACCAATTAGAAGCCAGCTTTTAACAGACCAGGAAGTTCTGAGAGGCTTTCGCCTGTCTCCATCACATCAACTCTAATCCTACACTTCTGTTTGAATGGAAATGTGTGTGTGTGTGTGTGTGTGTGTGTGTGTGTGTGTGTGTGTGTGTGTGTGTGTGTGTGTGTGTGTGTGTGTGTGTGTGTGTGTGTGTGTGTGTGCGTGTGTGTGTGTGTGTGTGTGTGTGTGTGTGTGCATTTGTGTCTTACCTTAGATCCCTTCTCTCCTTGTCTTCCCTCAGTACCGGCTGGTCCAATGGGTCCCTGGGGAGGAAAAAGGCCCCACTCATCAGCTTGGTATACAGTTTACAACGTATTTCAATGATAGATGGCTAAAACAGTCTAAATGGTTTAGTATACCTTGTGAATAGACTTAATAACTGTTCATGATAACTGGTCGATAAGGTCAATAACCTTGACTAGAAGCGGAGCCAGCGTACAGTCGGTCAGATAGGGACAAAGCTGCAGTAAATTGGCCTGCAGTCTACTGGTAGTAAAGCTAAAGGATCTGAATAACTGCCTTAGAAGCAGGTTGTGGTTGAGCATCAGTAACCATAAACTGATGAAGGAGACTATCTAAACCCTGATGTGGGTTATGGGCATCAATGTGTGTGTTATTATAACTCAGTTGAGCTTCAGTGTGCTTCAATGACCTGCAGACCTATATCTAAATTTATATAAATCTACACAGTAGATCCCTCGAAATCCCTTACTTCAACATATAAATGGCTAATCAAGCACATAACTTCCCATTGGACATTAACTGGTGAAATTCCTAGAATGGTCTGAATAAACAGAATGAACACATTTGGGGGCCTTTAAAGCTATGGCTAAAGTGGGGTACGCTATGGCTAATGCTCTGGCTAATGCTATAGCTAATGCTATGGCTAAAGCTCTGGCTAATGCTATGGCTAAAGCTCTGGCTAACGCTATGGCTAAAGCTCTGGCTAATGCTATGGCTAAAGCTATGGCTAACGCTATGGCTAACGCTATGGCTAATGCTATGGCTAAAGCTCTGGCTAAAGCTATGGCTAAAGCTCTGGCTAATGCTATGGCTAAAGCTCTGGCTAATGCTATGGCTAAGGCTCTGGCTAAAGCTATGGCTAAAGCTCTGGCTAATGCTATGGCTAAAGATATGGCTAAAGCTATGGCTGATGATGGATCAGCTCTTTAAAGCATGTAGAGTTGAAGTCTGAAGTTTAAATGTATTTGGCTAGGATGTATGTAAACTCAGTTTTTCACAATTCCTGACATTTAATCCTAGTAAAAATTCCCTGTCTTAGGTCAGTTAGGATCACCACTTTATTTTAAGAATGTGAAATGTCAGAATAATAGTATAGAGAATGATTTACTTCAGCTTTCATTTCTTTCATCACATTCCCAGTGGGTCAGAAGTTTACATACACTCAATTAGTATTTGGTAGCATTGCCTTCAAATTGTTTAACTTGGGTCAAACTTTTCGGGTAGCCTTCCACAAGATTCCCACAATAAATTGGGAGAATTTTGGCCCATTCCTCCTGACAGAGCTGGTGTAACTGAGTCAGGTTCGCAGTGGCTTCTTCCTTGCTGAGCGGCCTTTCAGGTTATGTTGATGTGGGACTCGTTTTACTGTGGATATAGAAACTTTTGTGCCTGTTTCCTCCAGCATCTTCACAAGGTCCTTTGCTGTTGTTCTGGGATTGATTTTCACTTTTCGCACCAAAGTACATTCATCTCTAGGAGACAGAACACGTCTCCTTCCTGAGCGGTATGACGGCTGCGTGGTCCCATGGTGTTTATACTTGCGTACTATTGTTAGTACAGATGAACGTGGTACCTTCAGGCATTTGGAAATTGCTCCCAAGGATGAACCTGACTTGTGAAGGTCTACAATTTGTTTTCTGAGGTCTTGGCTGATTTCTTTTGATTTTCCCATGTCAAGCAAAGAGGCACTGAGTTTGAAGGTAGGTCTTGAAATACATCCACAGGGACGCCTCCAATTGACTCAAATGATGTCAATTAGCCTATCAGAAGCTTCTAAAGCCATGACATCATTTTCTGGAATTTTCCAAGCTGTTTAAAGGCACAGTCAACTTAGTGTATGTAAACTTCTGACCCACTGGAATTGTGATACAGTGAATTATAAGTGAAATAATCTGTCTGTAAACAATTGTTGGAAAAATGACTTGTGTCGTGCACAAAGTAGATGTCCTAACTAAAGTAGTGCACCACATAGGGAATAGGGTGTCATAGAGCTCTGGTCAGAAGTAGTGCACTATATAGGGAATAGGGTGCCACAGGGCTCTGGTCTAAAGTAGTGCACTAAATAGGGAATAGGGTGTCATAGAGCTCTGGTCAGAAGTAGTGCACTATATAGGGAATAGGGTTCCATAGGGTTCTGGTCAGAAGTAGTGCACTAAAATAGGGAATATAGGGTGCCATAGGGCTCTGGTCAGAAGTAGTGCACTATATAGGGAATAGTGTGCCCTTTGCGATGCATCCCTAATCTCATGTGGACAGCGAGCAGTAGCAGATGCCAGAAGCAGAAATGACATCTTGATACTTCAGTGTTTATTCCTTTTCACGTCACTGTCAGTCAAACTAAAACAGGTCAATAGTCTATTCTAAAAACAAATCTATTCTTCAACCATCTCTGAACGCTGGCTTGTCCAGAGACTTGTTCGTTCAACAAGTGGAAACCACATCTGTATTGTAATGCATTGTATCTAAAAATTTCAATTCGGCAACAGCTATTCATTTCGGATGGTGACGAGTAACCTTGCCTGAAACCGGTGACCTTGTGTTAGCTCTGTGAATGAATGCTTAGGCGTTTAGCTCAGAGGGCTAACGCAGGTTTGTGGTGTGCAGGAGACCCAAGTCGGAACACTCACCCTCTTGCCGGGGGGTCCTGGAGGCCCGGCTTCTCCAGAAGGACCAGATGGACCCTGTAACACAAAAGACCAGTTAGAATAACAATGACGACACTGCCGCCGACATCAACAACAACAACAACAACAACAACAACACCATAATCAACAACAACAACAACATAATCAACAACAACAGCAACACCAACATCCACAACACCAACACCAACACCATCAACAACAACAACAACAACATAATCAACAACAACAGCAACACCAACATCCACAACACCAACACCAACACCATCAACAACAACAACAACAACATAATCAACAACAACAGCGACAGCAACACCAACAACCATAACCAATATCAACACCAACACAAACACAGCAACACCAACAACATCAACAACAGCAATATCATCAACAACAACATCATCAACAACAACAGCAGCAACATCAACATCATCATCAACAACAACAACAGTGAACCTACAGGCTGACCGGCCTCGCCGTCATCTCCCTTGTCTCCAGCCAAGCCATCCAATCCCTGAAGAGATACAACAGAAAGACAAGTCAGGGTACTGTTACTTTCTAACCTGATATAACAGTACTAGCTACTAGCATAATCTAATGTTACACTTCAATGATTTCAACTTATACTGCCTAAGAGGTCTCTGCCTAGCTTCCCTCCTGTGATGCTTCAGGCCATTCCCTTTATATATCCGCGTAGTACTTACACCAACTCCAGGCTCTCCAGGGGGACCAGGGTCTCCAGGGAAGCCTACGGGACCCTACAGACAGAAACAAACACACCGAGAGAGAGAGAGAGAGAGAGAGAGAGAGAGAGAGAGAGAGAGACACAGACAGACAGACAGACAGACAGACAGACAGACAGACAGACAGACAGACAGACAGAGAGAGAGAGAGAGAATACAATATCTGGTTTAGCTGGAATCATACAACAAATGACACTAAAACAACAGCACTAGTTAGCTTCACAACCATGGGTGGGGAGAACCCTCTTTGGAAAGGGTTCTACATGGAGCCCAAAATGGTTCTACCTGGAAGCTGAAGGGTTCTACCTGGAAGCTAAAGGGTTCTACCTGGAAGCTGAAGGGTTCTACCTGGAAGCTAAAGGGTTCTACCTGGAAGCTAAAGGGTTCTACCTGGAAGCTAAAGGGTTATACCTGGAAGCTGAAGGGTTCTACCTGGAAGCTAAAGGGTTCTACCTGGAAGCTGAAGGGTTCTACCTGGAAGCTAAAGGGTTTTTCAAAGGGTACTCCTATGGGGACAGCCAAACTACTCTTTTAGGTTCTAGAAAGCACCTTTTTTTCTAAGAGTGGAATGAATAAAGTTTGGTTATATGTGACGTGACTCACAGGGTTGCCTTTGGGGCCGTCGTCTCCTCCGGGTCCGCGGGCCCCTGCAGGTCCAGCAGCTCCAGGTGGTCCTGACTCTCCCTTCTCCCCTGTCTCTCCTCTGGGGCCCTGGAGAGAGACATCAGCATGGTTATCACATTGATATAGGAACTATCTCTCCCTTCTCCCATGTCTCTCCTCTGGGGCCCTGGAAAGAGATGTGATCAATTACAGCATGTCGATCTGCTTGTAGTAGACCAGCTTTTCAGTCCATGCCAAAGCGCCACCTCTCCAACTGATCACAGGGCCGTTGAGGCTCGATCTGTTCATGTCCTCTCCCTCCCTGTCACTATCTGTCCCTGTCTGTTTCCTAGCTACCTGTCACTATCTGTCCCTATCAAATCAAATGTATTTATAAAGCCCTTCTTACATCAGCTGATATCACAAAGTGCTGTACAGAAACCCAGCCTAAAACCCCAAACAGCAAAGCAATGCAGGTGTAGAAGCACAGTGGCCAGGAAAAACACTATCTGTCACTATCACTATCTGTCCCTGTCTGTCCCTGTCAGTTCCCTGCCAACCTGTCACTGTCTATTCCTGTCTGTTCCCTGTCTGTCCCTGTCTGTCCCTATCTGTCACTGTCTGTCCCTGTCTGTTCCCTGCCAACCTGTCCCTGTCTGCTCCTGTCTGTCCCTGTCTGTTCCCTGTCTGTTCCCTGTCTGTCCCTGTCTGTAGTGTAGTGTCGTGACCAGTGCACTGTAGTGACTAATGTACTGTCGTGTAGTGTAGTGTACTGTAGTATAGTGTAATGCACTGTATTGTACTGTAGTATACTGTAGTCCAGTGTAGTGTATGTACTGTACTGTAGTGTACTGTAGTATAGTATAGCGTCATGTAGTGTAATGTACTGTAGTATAGTATAGTGTACTGTAGTATAGTGTAATGTACTGTAGTATAGTGTAATGTACTGTCGTGTAGTGTAATGTACTGTAGTATAGTATAGTGTACTGTAGTATAGTGCAATGTACTGTAGTATAGTGTAATGTACTGTCGTGTAGTGTAATGCACTGTATTGTACTGTAGTATATTGTAGTCCAGTGTAGTGTACTGTACTGTAGTGTACTGTAGTATAGTGTACTATACTATAGTGTGGTATAGTGTATTGTACTGCAGTGTACTATAGTGTAGTGTATTATAGTGTAGTGTAGTCTAGTATAGTGTTGTGTAGTGTAGTATAGTATAGTGTAGTGTACTGTAGTATAGTTTACTGTACTGTGGTGTACTGTAGTATAGTGTAGTGTAGTATAGTGTAGTGTACTGTAGTATAGTTTACTGTACTGTGGTGTACTGTAGTATAGTGTAGTGTAGTGTCCTGTACTGTGGTGTACTGTATTATAGTCTACTGTAGTGTACTGTACTGTGGTGTACTGTAGTATAGTGTACTGTAGTATACTGTAGTGTACTGTAGTGTACTGTAATGTGGTGTACTGTAGTATAGTGTAGTGTAGTGTACTGTACTGTGGTGTACTGTAGTATAGTGTAGTGTAGTGTACTGTAATGTGGTGTACTGTAGTATAGTGTACTGTACTGTGGTGTACTGTAGTATAGTGTACTGTAGTGTACTGTACTGTAGTATACTGTAGTGTACTGTAATGTGGTGCACTGTAGTATAGTGTACTGTAGTGTACTGTAATGTGGTGTACTGTAGTATAGTGTACTGTAGTGTACTGTAATGTGGTGTACTGTAGTATACTGTAGTGTACTGTAGTGTACTGTAATGTGGTGTACTGTAGTATAGTGTGGTGTAGTGTACTGTACTGTGGTGTACTGTAGTATAGTGTAGTGTAGTGTACTGTAATGTGGTGTACTGTAGTATAGTGTACTGTACTGTGGTGTACTGTAGTATAGTGTACTGTAGTGTACTGTACTGTAGTATACTGTAGTGTACTGTAATGTGGTGTACTGTAGTATACTGTAGTGTACTGTAGTGTACTGTAATGTGGTGTACTGTAGTATAGTGTGGTGTAGTGTACTGTACTGTGGTGTACTGTAGTATAGTGTAGTGTAGTGTACTGTAATGTGGTGTACTGTAGTATAGTGTACTGTACTGTGGTGTACTGTAGTATAGTGTACTGTAGTGTACTGTACTGTAGTATACTGTAGTGTACTGTAATGTGGTGCACTGTAGTATAGTGTACTGTAGTGTACTGTAATGTGATGTACTGTAGTATAGTGTACTGTAGTGTACTGTAATGTGGTGTACTGTAGTATAGTGTAGTGTACTGTAGTGTACTGTAATGTGGTGTACTGTAGTATAGTGTAGTGTAGTGTACTGTGGTGTACTGTAGTATAGTGTACTGTAGTGTACTGTAGTGTACTGTACTGTAGTATACTGTAGTGTACTGTAATGTGGTGCACTGTAGTATAGTGTACTGTAGTGTACTGTAATGTGATGTACTGTAGTATAGTGTACTGTAGTGTACTGTAATGTGGTGTACTGTAGTATAGTGTAGTGTACTGTAGTGTACTGTAATGTGGTGTACTGTAGTATAGTGTACTGTACTGTGGTGTACTGTAGTATAGTGTACTGTAGTGTACTGTACTGTAGTATACTGTAGTGTACTGTAATGTGGTGTACTGTAGTATACTGTAGTGTACTGTAGTGTACTGTAATGTGGTGTACTGTAGTATAGTGTGGTGTAGTGTACTGTACTGTGGTGTACTGTAGTATAGTGTAGTGTAGTGTACTGTACTGTGGTGTACTGTAGTATAGTGTAGTGTACTGTAGTGTGGTGTAGTGCAGTGTTATGACTAAATCTGACAGGACGACAGCCCGAAAACACCACAGGATAGCCAACGATCAGTGATCAATGCTCTGATATGAATTGAACGTGTTCCCAGTGGAAATTCCGCTGGGTACAGACGTCAGTTCAACATCTAGTTTTGATTTACATTTGGTCGGGTTGTCAATGTGAAAGCAGCAAAACATTTCAACATGATTTAGGCTAAAAGGATGCTGGGAAAAACATTGTAAATTCCCATATGTTTTTGCTAATTTAATCCGTTTTCCACGTCCATAAAACTTCATTGCATTGAATTATTTTGTTGAAAGGACGCGGAAACAGAGTTGTTTCAACCAGTTGTTTTTTGCCCAGTGGGATTTTGCTGTGATCTATGATATTGATCCTAATCTCTCTGTCTTTCTGATAAAGAAAGATTTAATCAATGATCAATTGTAAAATATGATCGATAGAAGAGTTAACATTCCGGCAGCCCACCCAAGAATATCCTATGCAGGCAAAACCCTGGTACAGAGAGGGAGAAGAATTGACCACAGTCACACAAGCTACAGTGAAAGGTTACAAAAGCAGGTGAAAGGTTACGCTGTACATAGCCTGGTCCCAGATCTGTTTATACTCTCTTGACACTGACAATAGGAGTTGGCAAAACAGCACAAACAGGTCTGGGATCAGGTGATAATATTCCACCATCCTCTTCTCTCCTAAAAGGAACCTAACGTCCCACTGTTGATAATGAAGATGTGTTAAGAGAACGCTCCCCCCCACCCCCCCCCCACCCCCCCCCCCCCACCCCCCTTGTCGTTAAGCTACGCTGTGAGTCATCAGCGGGGCACGCAGCAAGAGGATCGATTCCCCACTGTTACTATCACTTATAATAAACCATGCTCAATTATAGCTGCAAATAAGGAATATGAGCGCCCATGGTTTGTAACCCTAATCACACACTGCTATAGATCAATGAAAATACTATAGAATAAGAATTTTTTTATATTTTTTTATTGTTGCCGGTTTTACCTGTTCTTATTGTTATTTCTTGGATTAAAAGATGTAGATCTTCTGCATTTGAATCAAACGGGATACTTACTCCACCACCGGGCTCTCCAGATGGTCCCGGGTTGCCGGCTTCACCGCTCTCTCCCTTTTCTCCATTACCTCCCATAGAACCCACTCCACCAGGAGGGCCTTGGGCACCCTGTGGATAGGATACAAATCAACCAATCAATCAATCAATCAATCAATCAATCAACTAACAAGACAATCAACCAATCAATCAACCAATCAATCAATCAACCAATCAATCAATCAACTAACCATCCAATCAATCAACCAACCAATCAATCAACCAATCAATCATCTAACCATCCATCCAATCAATCAACTAACCAATCAATCAACCAACTAACCAATCAAATGATCAATACAACAACAAACTAACCAATCAATCAATCAACTAACCATCCAATCAATCAACCAACCAACCAACTAACCAATCAACCAATCAATGAACCATCCAATCAATCAATCAACCAATCAATCAACCAACCATCCAATCAATAAATCAATCAATCAAATAACCATCCAATCAATCAACTAACCATCCAATCAATCAATCAACTAACCATCCAATCAATCAATCAACCAATCATCCAACCAACCAATCAACTAACCCTCCAATCAATCAACCAACTAATCAATCAACCAACCATCCATCCAATCAATCAATCAATCAACCATCCAATCAACCAATCAACTAACCATCCAATCAATCAATCAACCAACCATCCAATCAATCAATCAACCAACCATCCAATCAATCAACCAACCATCCAACCAACCAATCAACTAACCATCCAATCAACCAATCAACCAACCAATCAACTAACCATCCAATCAATCATTCAACCAACCATCCAATCAATCAACCAACCAACCAACCATCCAATCAATCAATCAACCAACCATCCATCCAATCAATCAATCAATCAACCATCCAATCAACCAATCAACTAACCATCCAATCAATCAATCAACCAACCATCCAATCAATCAATCAACCAACCATCCAATCAATCAACCAACCATCCAACCAACCAATCAACTAACCATCCAATCAACCAATCAACCAACCAATCAACTAACCATCCAATCAATCATTCAACCAACCATCCAATCAATCAACCAACCAACCATCCAATCAATCAACCAACCATCCAATCAATCAACCAACCAACCATCCAATCAATCAATCAATCAACCAACTAACCAATCAAACAATAAATCAAAATGTCTGTCATCATAATATACAGTAAGGTATGGAGCAAGCAAATATAATATTTGATAATAATATACTCAAACCAGAGATGGTGAAGACACTTACGTCAGCTCCGCTAGAACCCTGGGGACCTCTGGGACCTGGAGGACCAGGCGGACCCTGTCAACATAAACAAAAACACCCCGTCAACATAAACAACAACACCCTGTCAACATAAACAACAAAACCCTGTCAACATAAACAACAAAACCCTGTCAGCATAAACAATAACACCCCGTCAACATAAACAACACCCTGTCAACATAAACAACAACACCCTGTCAACATAAACAACACCCTGTCAACATAAACAACACCCTGTCAACATAAACAACAACACCCTGTCAACATAAACAACACCCTGTCAACATAAACAACAAACAACAAACAGTCAACAATAAGATCCCTGACAACACAATGGAGTTATGAGTGACACCAACACAGGCTGGATCCAACAATGTAGTTTTTGTATCTTCTTGTACATCTGCACTGTGGTGTGATTCCAAAATGGCTGACGTACCATTGGGCCGACGTCCCCGTTCTCTCCCTTCTCTCCTGATGTACCAGGCAGGCCCTGAGAAAGGAGAGGCACTCACTTTAATACTCCTCAACAAAGACATTATTGTTATTATTTTTTACATTGAATATGGTATCATAGTCTGCGATGATCATACTGATTGAAATAGATGAGGCAGTTCTTGCAACAACAACAACAAAACAAAACAAAAAACAGCTCATTTAAACACACAGCCAAATTCTGATTCTTTTTCCACAGATTGGTCTTTTGACCAATCAGATCAGCTCTTTTGCCAACAATTAGGCAAAAGATCAGAATTGGGCTGACCGTGTAAACGCAGTCATTGATATGAAAATATGATATGATATTTCATTACACTACTTCCGATTCACTATCTAACTTTCCTAACAATATAGAATAACTTTGTTTACTCATTATATATATATATATGAGACACAGTGTGTCTGGGACTCCTTATCATCAGCATGTGTTTTCTAATGACTGTTAAGTTAATGTAGGTCATGTGTCCTGACAAAATATATATATATATATGTCAGGACACATGACCTACATTAACTTAAACTTCATTAGAAAACGCAGGCTGATGATAAGGAGTTCCAGACACACTGTGGTGTGTGTGTGTGTGTGTGTGTGTGTGTGTGTGTGTGTGTGTGTGTGTGTGTGTGGTGTGTGTGTGTGTGTGTGTGTGTGTGTGTGTGTGTGTGTGTGTGTGTGTGTGTGTGTGTGTGTGTGTGTGTGTGTGTGTGTGTGTGTGTGTGTGTGTGTGTGTGTGTAGAATGCATTAATACAGCCAAAACCCTTGTAATATAAACACATCATTATTGACTCTGTACCGTAACACCCTGTATATAACCTCCACATTGACTCTGTACCGTAACACCCTGTATATAGCCTCCACATTGACTCTGTACCGTAACACCCTGTATATAGCCTCCACATTGACTCTGTACCGTAACACCCTGTATATAACCTCCACATTGACTCTGTACTGGTACCCCCTGTATATAGCCTCCACATTGACTCTGTACTGGTACCCCCTGTATATAGTCTCCACATTGACTCTGTACCGGTACCCCCTGTATATAGCCTCCACATTGACTCTGTACTGGTACCCCCTGTATATAGCCTCCACATTAACTCTGTACCGGTACCCCCTGTATATAGCCTCCACATTGACTCTGTACTGGTACCCCCTGTATATAGCCTCCACATTGACTCTGTACCGGTACCCCCTGTATATAGCCTCCACATTGACTCTGTACCGGTACCCCCTGTATATAGTCTCCACATTGACTCTGTACCGGTACCCCCTGTATATAGCCTCCACATTGACTCTGTACCGGTACCCCCTGTATATAGTCTCCACATTGACTCTGTACTGGTACCCCCTGTATATAGCCTCCACATTGACTCTGTACTGGTACCCCCTGTATATAGCCTCCACATTGACTCTGTACTGGTACCCCCTGTATATAGTCTCCACATTGACTCTGTACTGGTACCCCCTGTATATAGCCTCCACATTGACTCTGTACTGGTACCCCCTGTATATAGTCTCCACATTGACTCTGTACTGGTACCTCCTGTATATAGCCTCCACATTGACTCTGTACTGGTACCCCCTGTATATAGTCTCCACATTGACTCTGTACTGGTACCCCCTGTATATAGCCTCCACATTGACTCTGTACTGGTACCCCCTGTATATAGCCTCCACATTGACTCTGTACTGGTACCCCCTGTATATAGTCTCCACATTGACTCTGTACTGGTACCCCCTGTATATAGCCTCCACATTGACTCTGTACTGGTACCCCCTGTATATAGTCTCCACATTGACTCTGTACCGGTACCCCCTGTATATAGCCTCCACATTGACTCTGTACTGGTACCCCCTGTATATAGCCTCCACATTGACTCTGTACTGGTACCCCCTGTATATAGACTCCACATTGACTCTGTACTGGTACCCCCTGTATATAGCCTCCACATTGACTCTGTACCGGTACCCCCTGTATATAGCCTCCACATTGACTCTGTACCGGTACCCCCTGTATATAACCTCCACATTGACTCTGTACCGGTACCCCCTGTATATAGCCTCCACATTGACCCTGTACCAGTACCCCCTGTATATAGCCTCCACATTGACCCTGTACCAGTACCCCCTGTATATAGCCTCCACATTGACCCTGTACCAGTACCCCCTGTATATAGCCTCCACATTGACCCTGTACCAGTACCCCCTGTATATAGCCTCCACATTGACTCTGTACCAGTACCCCCTGTATATAGCCTCCACATTGACCCTGTACCAGTACCCCCTGTATATAGCCTCCACATTGACTCTGTACCGGTACCCCCTGTATATAGCCTCCACATTGACTCTGTACCGGTACCCCCTGTATATAGCCTCCACATTGACTCTGTACCGGTACCCCCTGTATATAGCCTCCACATTGACTCTGTACCGGTACCCCCTGTATATAGACTCCACATTGACTCTGTACTGGTACCCCCTGTATATAGCCTCCACATTGACTCTGTACCGGTACCCCCTGTATATAGCCTCCACATTGACTCTGTACCGGTACCCCCTGTATATAGACTCCACATTGACTCTGTACTGGTACCCCCTGTATATAGCCTCCACATTGACCCTGTACCAGTACCCCCTGTATATAGCCTCCACATTGACTCTGTACCGGTACCCCCTGTATATAGCCTCCACATTGACTCTGTACCGGTACCCCCTGTATATAGCCTCCACATTGACTCTGTACCCTAACACCCTGTATATAGCCTCCACATTGACCCTGTACCAGTACCCCCTGTATATAGCCTCCACATTGACTCTGTACCGGTACCCCCTGTATATAGCCTCCACATTGACTCTGTACCGGTACCCCCTGTATATAGCCTCCACATTGACCCTGTACCAGTACCCCCTGTATATAGCCTCCACATTGACTCTGTACCGGTACCCCCTGTATATAGCCTCCACATTGACTCTGTACCGTAACACCCTGTATATAGCCTCCACATTGACTATGTACCGGTACCCCCTGTATATAACCTCCACATTGACTCTGTACCGTAACACCCTGTATATAGCCTCCACATTGACTCTGTACCGGTACCCCCTGTATATAGCCTCCACATTGACTCTGTACCAGTACCCCCTGTATATAGCCTCCACATTGACCCTGTACCAGTACCCCCTGTATATAGCCTCCACATTGACTCTGTACCGGTACCCCCTGTATATAGCCTCCACATTGACTCTGTACCGGTACCCCCTGTATATAGCCTCCACATTGACTCTGTACCCTAAAACCCTGTATATAGCCTCCACATTGACCCTGTACCAGTACCCCCTGTATATAGCCTCCACATTGACTCTGTACCGGTACCCCCTGTATATAGCCTCCACATTGACTCTGTACCGGTACCCCCTGTATATAGCCTCCACATTGACCCTGTACCAGTACCCCCTGTATATAGCCTCCACATTGACTCTGTACCGGTACCCCCTGTATATAGCCTCCACATTGACTCTGTACCGTAACACCCTGTATATAGCCTCCACATTGACTATGTACCGGTACCCCCTGTATATAACCTCCACATTGACTCTGTACCGGTACCCCCTGTATATAACCTCCACATTGACTCTGTACCGTAACACCCTGTATATAACCTCCACATTGACTCTGTACCGGTACCCCCTGTATATAGCCTCCACATTGACTCTGTACCGGTACCCCCTGTATATAACCTCCACATTGACTCTGTACCGGTACCCCCTGTATATAACCTCCACATTGACTCTGTACCGGTACCCCCTGTATATAGTCTCCACATTGACTCTGTACCGGTACCCCCTGTATATAACCTCCACATTGACTCTGTACCGGTACCCCCTGTATATAGCCTCCACATTGACTCTGTACTGGTACCCCCTGTATATAGACTCCACATTGACTCTGTACTGGTACCCCCTGTATATAGCCTCCACATTGACTCTGTACCGGTACCCCCTGTATATAGCCTCCACATTGACTCTGTACCGGTACCCCCTGTATATAGCCTCCACATTGACTCTGTACTGGTACCCCCTGTATATAGCCTCCACATTGACTCTGTACCGGTACCCCCTGTATATAGTCTCCACATTAACTCTGTACCGGTACCCCCTGTATATAGCCTCCACATTGACTCTGTACCAGTACCCCCTGTATATAGCCTCCACATTGACTCTGTACTGGTACCCCCTGTATATAGACTCCACATTGACTCTGTACTGGTACCCCCTGTATATAGCCTCCACATTGACTCTGTACCGGTACCCCCTGTATATAGCCTCCACATTGACTCTGTACCGGTACCCCCTGTATATAGCCTCCACATTGACTCTGTACCGTAACACCCTGTATATAGCCTCCACATTGACTCTGTACTGGTACCCCCTGTATATAGCCTCCACATTGACTCTGTACCGGTACCCCCTGTATATAGACTCCACATTGACTCTGTACTGGTACCCCCTGTATATAGCCTCCACATTGACTCTGTACTGGTACCCCCTGTATATAACCTCCACATTGACTCTGTACCGGTACCCCCTGTATATAGCCTCCACATTGACTCTGTACCGGTACCCCCTGTATATAGCCTCCACATTGACTCTCTACCGGTACCCCCTGTATATAGCCTCCACATTGACTCTGTACCGGTACCCCCTGTATATAACCTCCACATTGACTCTGTACCGTAACACCCTGTATATAGCCTCCACATTGACTCTGTACCGGTACCCCCTGTATATAACCTCCACATTGACTCTGTACCGTAACACCCTGTATATAACCTCCACATTGACTCTGTACCAGTACCCCCTGTATATAGCCTCCACATTGACTCTGTACCGGTACCCCCTGTATATAGCCTCCACATTGACTCTGTACTGGTACCCCCTGTATATAGACTCCACATTGACTCTGTACTGGTACCCCCTGTATATAGCCTCCACATTGACTCTGTACCGGTACCCCCTGTATATAGCCTCCACATTGACTCTGTACTGGTACCCCCTGTATATAGACTCCACATTGACTCTGTACTGGTACCCCCTGTATATAGACTCCACATTGACTCTGTACCGGTACCCCCTGTATATAGCCTCCACATTGACTCTGTACCGTAATACCCTGTATATAGCCTCCACATAGACTCTGTACCGGTACCCCCTGTATATAGCCTCCACATTGACTCTGTACTGGTACCCCCTGTATATAGACTCCACATTGACTCTGTACTGGTACCCCCTGTATATAGCCTCCACATTGACTCTGTACCGGTACCCCCTGTATATAGCCTCCACATTGACTCTGTACCGGTACCCCCTGTATATAACCTCCACATTGACTCTGTACCGTAACACCCTGTATATAGCCTCCACATTGACTCTGTACCGTAACACCCTGTATATAGCCTCCACATTGACTCTGTACCGGTACCCCCTGTATATAACCTCCACATTGACTCTGTACCGTAACACCCTGTATATAACCTCCACATTGACTCTGTACCAGTACCCCCTGTATATAGCCTCCACATTGACTCTGTACCGGTACCCCCTGTATATAGCCTCCACATTGACTCTGTACTGGTACCCCCTGTATATAGCCTCCACATTGACTCTGTACCGTAACACCCTGTATATAGCCTCCACATTGACTCTGTACCGGTACCCCCTGTATATAGCCTCCACATTGACTCTGTACCGGTACCCCCTGTATATAACCTCCACATTGACTCTGTACCGTAACACCCTGTATATAGCCTCCACATTGACTCTGTACCGGTACCCCCTGTATATAGTCTCCACATTGACTCTGTACTGGTACCCCCTGTATATAGCCTCCACATTGACTCTGTACCGGTACCCCCTGTATATAGCCTCCACATTGACTCTGTACCGGTACCCCCTGTATATAGCCTCCACATTGACTCTGTACCAGTACCCCCTGTATATAGCCTCCACATTGACTCTGTACCGGTACCCCCTGTATATAGCCTCCACATTGACTCTGTACCGGTACCCCCTGTATATAGTCTCCACATTGACTCTGTACTGGTACCCCCTGTATATAGCCTCCACATTGACTCTGTACCGGTACCCCCTGTATATAGCCTCCACATTGACTCTGTACCGGTACCCCCTGTATATAGCCTCCACATTGACTCTGTACCGGTACTCCCTGTATATAGCCTCCACATTGACTCTGTACCGGTACCCCCTGTATATAGCCTCCACATTGACTCTGTACTGGTACCCCCTGTATATAGCCTCCACATTGACTCTGTACCGGTACCCCCTGTATATAGCCTCCACATTGACTCTGTACCGGTACCCCCTGTATATAGCCTCCACATTGACTCTGTACCGGTACCCCCTGTATATAGCCTCCACATTGACTCTGTACCGGTACCCCCTGTATATAGCCTCCACATTGACTCTGTACTGGTACCCCCTGTATATAGCCTCCACATTGACTCTGTACCGGTACCCCCTGTATATAGCCTCCACATTGACTCTGTACTGGTACCCCCTGTATATAGACTCCACATTGACTCTGTACTGGTACCCCCTGTATATAGCCTCCACATTGACTCTGTACCGGTACCCCTGTATATAGCCTCCACATTGACTCTGTACCGGTACCCCCTGTATATAGACTCCACATTGACTCTGTACTGGTACCCCCTGTATATAGACTCCACATTGACTCTGTACTGGTACCCCCTGTATATAGACTCCACATTGACTCTGTACCATAACACCCTGTATATAGTCTCCACATTGACTCTGTACCGGTACCCCCTGTATATAGACTCCACATTGACTCTGTACCGGTACCCCCTGTATATAGACTCCACATTGACTCTGTACTGGTACCCCCTGTATATAGACTCCACATTGACTCTGTACCGGTACCCCCTGTATATAGACTCCACATTGACTCTGTACCGTAACACCCTGTATATAGACTCCACATTGCCTTGGCAGGAACTACTGGGGATCCATAATAAACCCCAGGAAGAGTAGCTGCTGCCTTGGCAGGAACTACTGGGGATCCACAATAAACCCCAGGAAGAGTAGCTGCTGCCTTGGCAGGAACTAATGGGAATCCATAATAATAAACCCCAGGAACAGTAGCTGCTGTCTTGACAGGAACTAATGGGGATCCATAATAAACCCCAGGAAGAGTAGCTGCTGCCTTGGCAGGAACTAATGGGGATCCATAATAAACCCCAGGAAGAGTAGCTGCTGCCTTGGCAGGAACTAATGGGGATCCATAATTCACCCCAGGAAGAGTAGCTGCTGCCTTGGCAGGAACTAATGGTGATCCATAATAAACCCCAGGAAGAGTAGCTGCTGCCTTGGCAGGAACTAATGGGGATCCATAATAAACCCCAGGAAGAGTAGCTGCTGCCTTGGCAGGAACTAATGGGGATCCATAATAAACCCCAGGAAGAGTAGCTGCTGCCTTGGCAGGAACTAATGGGGATCCATAATAAACCCCAGGAAGAGTAGCTGCTGCCTTGGCAGGAACTAATGGGGATCCATAATAAACCCCAGGAAGAGTAGCTGCTGTCTTGGCAGGAACTAATGGGGATCCATAATAAACCCCAGGAAGAGTAGCTGCTGCCTTGGCAGGAACCAATGGGGATCCATAATAAACCCCAGGAAGAGTAGCTGCTGCCTTGGCAGGAACTAATGGTGATCCATTATAAACCCCAGGAAGAGTAGCTGCTGCCTTGGCAGGAACTAATGGGGATCCATAATTAACCCCAGGAAGAGTAGCTGCTGCCTTGGCAGGAACTAATGGGGATCCATAATAAACCCCAGGAAGAGTAGGTGATGCCTTGGCAGGAACTAATGGGGATCCATAATAAACCCCAGGAAGAGTAGCTGCTGCCTTGGCAGGAACTAATGGGGATCCATAATTAACCCCAGGAAGAGTAGCTGCTGCCTTGGCAGGAACTAATGGTGATCCATAATAAACCCCAGGAAGAGTAGCTGCTGCCTTGGCAGGAACTAATGGGGATCCATAATAAACCCCAGGAAGAGTAGCTGCTGTCTTGGCAGGAACTAATGGGGATCCATAATAAACCCCAGGAAGAGTAGTTGCTGCCTTGGCAGGAACTAATGGGGATCCATAATAAACCCCAGGAAGAGTAGCTGCTGCCTTGGCAGGAACTAATGGGGATCCATAATAAACCCCAGGAAGAGTAGCTGCTGTCTTGGCAGGAACTAATGGGGATCCATAATAAACCCCAGGAAGAGTAGCTGCTGCCTTGGCAGGAACCAATGGGGATCCATAATAAACCCCAGGAAGAGTAGCTGCTGCCTTGGCAGGAACTAATGGTGATCCATTATAAACCCCAGGAAGAGTAGCTGCTGCCTTGGCAGGAACTAATGGGGATCCATAATTAACCCCAGGAAGAGTAGCTGCTGCCTTGGCAGGAACTAATGGGGATCCATAATAAACCCCAGGAAGAGTAGGTGATGCCTTGGCAGGAACTAATGGGGATCCATAATAAACCCCAGGAAGAGTAGCTGCTGCCTTGGCAGGAACTAATGGGGATCCATAATAAACCCCAGGAAGAGTAGCTGCTGTCTTGGCAGGAACTAATGGGGATCCATAATAAACCCCAGGAAGAGTAGCTGCTGCCTTGGCAGGAACTAATGGGGATCCATAATAAACCCCAGGAAGAGTAGCTGCTGTCTTGGCAGATGCAAATACAAACTGAAGCCAACAACACCGACGCCCGACACTGTGTGTGTGATTGTGTGTGCAATTGTGTGTACGATTGTGTGTGTGTGTGCGTGCATGTGCTTGTGTGCGTGTGCGCGCGCATGTGTGTGTGCGTGTGTGTGTGGGTGTGTGTGTGTGTGTGTGTAGTCGTACCTGCAGTCCAATGGGCCCAGGTAGCCCAGGGAATCCTCTGGATCCTTCGTCTCCCTTCTGGCCAAACATACCCTGCTGACCCCTGGGTCCTGACTCACCATCAGTACCCTGGAGGTCAAAGGTCAAAGATTAGAGGTCACAGTGACACCAAAGAGGTGATTGAGAGAGAGGGGGTAAAGAGAGAGAGAGAGAGAGACAGAGAGTGAGAGACAGAGAGAGAGAGAGAGAGAGAGCGAGAGAGAAAGTGAGGACCTGAAATGTGCTGACTGAATCTATGGGAGCACCACAGCACTACGGGGTTGAGTGAGAGGGGGCTCTGGAGGGGCGGAGGTAGAGAGGCTGAGAGACTGCATATGAGGTGCTGACCAACAGTCTTCAGTTGAACGCCTGACTCATGTCAGATCAGCAGTAGAAATGACCAGGGGGAAATGTTCTAGGGGGGCTGGAACATGCAGATATTGAATATCTTGGACAGAGTGAATTATGCGATGGGTCTGATCTGAGCTGAGAAGATCTGAGTTGAGTGTAGGTTTACCAACACTATGTAGTGACCTACTTTTAACCAGAAGCCTATGCACTATAAAGGGAAGGGAATAAGGTATCATTTGGGACACAGAGAGTCCTGCTTGGCCAGAAATAACAGCACAACAAAATGGACGACTGTGGAGTCTGGCTTGTGAGACTAGTGTAAAGGCTACTGCAGGATCACGTAGGGATTTGAGACAAGGTTTTTTTATTTTTTTTATTTTTTTATTAAGAACAAGCTGGCCAAAGGGGTTTGGTAAGACTCCCTGAGTCTAACTGTAACTCTTCTTCTCTGTAGTCTCCAGACTGCCGTAGTCTCTGTAGTCTCCAGACCGCTGTAGTCTATGTAGTCTCCAGACTGCCGTAGTCTCTGTAGTCTCCAGACTGATGTAGTCTCTGTAGTCTCCAGACTGCTGTAGTCTCTGTAGTCTCCAGACTGTCGTAGTCTCTGTAGTCTCCAGACTGATGTAGTCTCTGTAGTCTCCAGACTGCTGTAGTCTCCAGGCGGCTGTAGTCTCGGTAGTCTCCAGACTGCTGTAGTCTCTGTAGTCTCCAGACTGCTGTAGTCTCTGTAGTCTCCCGAATACCGTAGTCTCTGTAGTCTCCATACTGCTGTAGTCTCTGTAGTCTCCAGACTGCTGTAGTCTCTGTAGTCTCCAGACTACCATAGTCTCTGTAGTCTCCATACTGCTGTAGTCTCTGTAGTCTCCAGACTACCATAGTCTCTGTAGTCTCCAGACTACCATAGTCTCGGTAGTCTCCATACTACCATAGTCTCTGTAGTCTCCAGACTGCTGTAGTCTCTGTAGTCTCCAGACTGCTCACTTCCAGATCTTGTCTACAGGTCTCTTGCGTGTTTTATGATAACATTGTTGACCTTTCACTCCAGTCAAATTGTAGGCTTGTTCTAGGCTTGTTGTAGGCATGTTGTAGTCTTGATGTAGGCTTGTTGTAGGCGTGTTGTAGGCTTGATGCAGGCTTGTTGTAGGCTTGTTGTAGGCTTGTTGTAAGCTTGTTGTAGTCTGGCTGTAGGCTTATTGTAGGATTGTTGTGGTCTTGCTCTAGTGATGCTGTAGGCTTGTTGTAGTCTGGCTGTAGGCTTGTTGTAGGATTGTTGTGGTCTTGCTCTAGTAATGCTGTAGGCTTGTAGTAGGCTTGTTGTAGTCTGGCTGTAGGCTTGTGGTAGGCTTGTTGTTGTCTTGCTGTAGGCTTGTTGTAGTCTGCGGTAGGCTTGTTGTAGGCTTGTTGTTGTCTTGCTGTAGGCTTATTGTAGGTTTGTTGTAGTCTGGCAGTAGGCTTCTTGTAGGTTTGTTGTAGTCTTGTGGTAGGCTTGTTGTAGGTTTGTTGTCGTCTTGCGGTAGGCTTCTTGTAGGTTTGTTATAGTCTTGTGTTAGGCTTGTTGTCTGTTTGTTGTAGTCTTGCGGTAGGCTTCTTGTAGGTTTGTTATAGTCTTGCCGTAGGCTTCTTGTAGGTTTATTATGGTCTTGCTGTAGGCTTGTTGGAGGCTTTCTGTAGTCTTGTTGTAGTCTTGTTGTAGGCTTGTTGTAGGCTTGTTGTAGGCTTGTTGTAGTCTTGTTGTAGTCTTGTTGTAGTCTTGTTGTAGTCTTGTTGGAGGCTTGTTGTAGTCTTGTTGTAGTCTTGTTGTAGTCTTGTTGGAGGCTTGTTGTAGTCTTGTTGTAGGCTTGTTGTAGTCTTGTTGGAGGCTTATTGTAGGCATGTTATAAGCTTTTTATAGGCTTGTTATAGGCGTGTTCTACTCTCATACTGGACAAAGGTATTTTAGGTCTCGGGTATTTGGGTACTAAAAAAGAGAAACCCCCACTCCAACAGAAGTCACAGCTGCAGCCGCTTAGCTGTAGTAACATCTGTCATATATATTCTGCCTTTTTGTAACATCTGTGATGAATATTCATGCTTTATTAATATATGTGATGAATATTAATCCTTTATTAATATCTGTGATGAATATGCATCCTTTATTAATATATACAATGAATATTCATCCTTTAGTAATATCGGTAATATATATCTGCCTTTAGTAATATCTGTGATGAATATTCATCCTTTAGTAATATCTGTGATGAATATTCATCCTTTAGGAATATATACAATGAATATTCATCCTTTAGTAATATCGGTAATATATATTCTGCCTTTAGTAATATCTGTGATGAATATGCATCCTTTAGTAATATATGTGATGAATATGAATATTAATTCTTTATTAATATCTGTGATGAATATTCATCCTTTATTCATATCTGTGATGAATATTTGTCCTTTAGTAATATAGGCAATGAATATTCATCCTTTACTGATATATACAATGAATATTCATCCTTTAGTAACATCGGTAATATATATCTGCCTTTAGTAATATCTGTGATGAATATTCATCCTTTAGTAATATCGGTAATATATATCTGCCTTTAGTAATATCTGTGATGAATATTCATCCTTTAGTAATATCTGTGATGAATATTCATCCTTTAGTAATATCTGTGATGAATTGAAGCTGGTCTGCCACCCGACTCTGTCTATGTTAGAATAACACGAGAGGTGGCTGAGTTGAGGGGTAACAGTTCATGGTTGATGAGTTGGGTCTGAGGTGAGAGTTTGAAGTTGAAAGGTGAAAGGTTAAAGGTGACTGAATACTCACAGCAGGACCAGGAGCTCCGATGACACCTTGAAGACCTCCTGGACCAGGAGGTCCCTACAAACAACCACGGGACAGAGACAGTTAGAGGGGACAACAGAGTTAACAGGGACAAAGACAACAGAGTTAACAGGGACAAAGACAACAGAGTTAACAGGGACAGAGACAACAGAGTTAACAGGGACAGCGACAACAGAGTTAACAGGGACAGAGACAACAGAGTTAACAGGGACAAAGACAACAAGGAGAATTTAATGTGACTTCTTAGGAGTATACTGGAGCAGTGTTTCATATCCTCTGGTCCGTGGACCAGTACAGGTTTCTCAAGAGGTTTCTCTAGAAACCTTTCCTACAGGAGGAAAAGAAAATTATGAGAAATCACCTGTTCTCCCTTGTCTGCTTTGCTTCCTTTCTGGCCAGGCTCACCAACCTCTCCCTGGGACAGAACACACAACAACACCAATTATGATAATGACGACAACACATTGATTTTTATATAGTAGGACCCAAAGAGCCTTGATCCTATTTTATTTGAGTCTATTTCATTTTTAGCCCATCTTTAAAAAAAAACATTTCGCCTCATTGTCTATTCAATATTTTCCAAATGTCACCTTTACTGTGATTGGGTGGTAAATATTATTAGTGGATATCTTAATTTGATTGGTCAAAGACCTTGGAGTTAGTGTTTGCAATGATTTGATTACTTGTCTCGGTCTATCCCTCTACTGACACTCCCACTGTCACACTGTCGCTATGGAGGACGGCTGTGTGTGTGTGTGTGTGTGTGTGTGTCAGCGGGAGTGTCTGTGAGTGTGTGTATGTATGTGTGAGTGTGTTTGTGTGTATATATTTTTTGTGTGTGTGTGTATGTTTGTGTGTGAGTGTGTATAGTATATGTGCGTGTGTGTATGTCTGTGTGTGTATGCGTGTTTGTGTGTGTGTTTGTGTGTGTGTATGTGATGATAACACACACACCCTTGTTAGATATAAATCCATTACACAGTGCATTAGCTAAGAACAGCCACTTTGTTTGCCCCAAACAAACAAAAAAGGATTAGTTCATGGCAATGCGCCTGTGTGTGTGTGTGTGTGTGTGTGTGTGTGTGTGTGTGTGTGTGTGTGTGTGTGTGTGTGTGTGTGTGTGTGTGTCTACTCTGCAGCTTCGTTTCTGAAACATTTTCACACCTATCCAACAGCATAATTAAACATGCCATAGAAAGTCATTAACATCATAATAGCTCTAATGTAATACTCTAACCCACAAAACATTTGGCATGTGTATCAATCACACTATCAGCTCTGCCTCGTCCCAATGCGATGCCCAGAACAACAGCATTTATCCCCTACACATGGTACGGTATACAGTACAATGTATTACTGAACTATACTGTCACTTACTGAACTGTACTGTCAATTACTGAACTATACTGTTAATTACTGAACTGTAAATTACTGAATTATACTGTCAATTACTGAACTATACTGTCAATTACTGAACTATACTGTCAATTACATAACTGTCAATTACTGAACTATACTGTCAATTACTGAACTATACTGTCAATTACTGAACTGTAAATTACTGAACTATCAATTACTGAATTATATCTTCAATTACTGAACTATACTGTCAATTACTGATCTATACTGTCAGTTACTGAACTATACTGTCAATTACATAACTGTCAATTACTGAACTATACTGCCAATTACTGAACTATACTGTCACTTACTGAACTATACCGTCAATTACTGAACTATACTGTCAATTACATAACTGTCAATTACTGAACTATACTGCCAATTACTGAACTATACTGTCACTTACTGAACTATACCGTCAATTACTGAACTATACTGTCAATTACATAACTGTCAATTACTGAATTATACCTTCAATTACTGAACTATACTGTCAATTACTGAACTATACTGCCAATTGCTGAACTGTAAATTACTGAATTATACCTTCAATTACTGAACTATACTGTCACTTACTGAACTATACTGTCAATTACTGATCTATACTATCCATTTCTGAACTATAAATTACTGAATTATACTGTAAATTACTGAACTATAAATTACTGAATTATATCTTCAATTACTGAACTATACTGTCAATTACTGTACTATACTGTCAACTACTGATCTATACTGTCAGTTACTGAACTATACTGTCAATTACTGAACTATACTGTCAATTACTGAACTATACTGTCAATTACTAAACTGTACTGTCAATTACTGAACTATACTGTCAATTACTGAACTATACCGTCAATTACTGAACTGTAAATTACTGAATTATACAGTTAATTACTGAACTATACTGTCAATTACTGAACTATACTGTCAATTACTGATCTATACTGTCAGTTACTGAACTATACTGTCAATTACTGAACTATTCTGTCAATTACTGATCTATACTGTCAGTTACTGAACTATACTGTCAATTACTGAACTATACTGTCAATTACTGAACTACACTGTCCATTACTGAACTATACTGTCAATTACTGATCTATACTGTCAGTTACTGAACTATACTGTCAATTACTGAACTATACTGTCAGTTACTGAACTATACTGTCAATTACTGAACTACAGTGCCTTGCGAAAGTATTCGGCCCCCTTGAACTTTGTGACCTTTTGCCACATTTCAGGCTTCAAACATAAAGATATAACACTGTATTTTTTTGTGAAGAATCAACAAAAAGTGGGACACAATCATGAAGTGGAACGACATTTATTGGATATTTCAAACTTTTTTAACAAATCAAAAACTGAAAAATTGGGCGTGCAAAATTATTCAGCCCCTTTACTTTCAGTGCAGCAAACTCTCTCCAGAAGTTCAGTGAGGATCTCTGAATGATCCAATGTTGACCTAAATGACTAATGATGATAAATACAATCCACCTGTGTGTAATCAAGTCTCCGTATAAATGCACCTGCACTGTGATAGTCTCAGAGGTCCGTTAAAAGCGCAGAGAGCATCATGAAGAACAGGGAACACACCAGGCAGGTCCGAGATACTGTTGTGAAGAAGTTTATAGCCGGATTTGGATACAAAAAGATTTCCCAAGCTTTAAACATCCCAAGGAGCACTGTGCAAGCAATAATATTGAAATGGAAGGAGTATCAGACCACTGCAAATCTACCAAGACCTGGCCGTCCCTCTAAACTTTCAGCTCATACAAGGAGAAGACTGATTAGAGATGTAGCCAAGAGGCCCATGATCACTCTGGATGAACTGCAGAGATCTACAGCTGAGGTGGGAGACTCTGTCCATAGGACAACAATCAGTCGTATATTGCACAAATCTGGCCTTTATGGAAGAGTGGCAAGAAGAAAGCCATTTCTTAAAGATATCCATAAAAAGTGTTGTTTAAAGTTTGCCACAAGCCACCTGGGAGACACACCAAACATGTGGAAGAAGGTGCTCTGGTCAGATGAAACCAAAATTGAACTTTTTGGCAACAATGCAAAACGTTATGTTTGGCGTAAAAGCAACACAGCTGAACACACCATCCCCACTGTCAAACATGGTGGTGGCAGCATCATAGTTTGGGCCTGCTTTTCTTCAGCAGGGACAGGGAAGATGGTTAAATTGATGGGAAGATGGATGGAGCCAAATACAGGACCATTCTGGAAGAAAACCTGATGGAGTCTGCAAAAGAGCTGAGACTGGGACGGAGATTTGTCTTCCAACAAGACAATGATCCAAAACATAAAGCAAAATCTACAATGGAATGGTTCAAAAATAAACATATCCAGGTGTTAGAATGGCCAAGTCAAAGTCCAGACCTGAATCCAATCGAGAATCTGTGGAAATAACTGAAAACTGCTGTTCACAAATGCTCTCCATCCAACCTCACTGAGCTCGAGCTGTTTTGCAAGGAGGAATGGGAAAAAATGTCAGTCTCTCGATGTGCAAAACTGATAGAGACATACCCCAAGCGACTTACAGCTGTAATCGCAGCAAAAGGTGGCGCTACAAAGTATTAACTTAAGGGGGCTGAATAATTTTGCACGCCCAATTTTTCAGTTTTTGATTTGTTAAAAAAGTTTGAAATATCCAATAAATGTCGTTCCACTTCATGATTGTGTCCCACTTGTTGTTGATTCTTCACAAAAAAATACAGTTTTATATCTTTATGTTTGAAGCCTGAAATGTGGCAAAAGGACGCAAAGTTCAAGGGGGCCGAATACTTTCGCAAGGCACTGTACATTGTCAATTATTGAACTATAAATTACTGAACTATACTGTCAATTGCTGAACTTTACTGTCAATTATTGAACTGTACGGTCAATTACTGAACTATACTGTCAATTACTGAACTATACTGTCATTTACTGATTTATACTGCCAATTACTGAACTGTAAATTACTGAATTATACAGTTAATTACTGAACTATACTGTCAATTACTGAACTATACTGTCAATTACTGAACTATAAATTACTGAATGATATCTTCAATTACTGAACTATACAGTCCATTACTGAACTATACTGTCAATTACTGATCTATACTGTCAGTTACTGAACTATACTGTCAATTACTGAACTATTCTGTCAATTACTGAACTATACTGTCAATTACTAAACTGTACTGTCAATTACTGAACTATACTGTCAATTACTGAACTGTAAATGACTGAATTATACAGTTAATTACTGAACTATACTGTCAATTACTGAACTATAAATTACTGAATTAAATCTTCAAATACTGAACTATACTGTCAATTACTGAATTATACTGTCAGTTACTGAACTGTAAATGACTGAATTATACCTTCAATTACTGAACTATACTGTCAATTACTGAACTATACTGCCAATTACTGAACTGTAAATTACTGAACTATACTGCCAATTACTGAACTATACTGTCAATTACTGAACTGTCAATTACTGAACATTACTGAATTATACTGTAAATTACTGAACTATACTGTCAATTACTGAACTATACTGTAAATTACTGAACTATACTGTCAATTACTGAACTATACTGTCAATTACTGAACTCTAAATTACTGATTTATACCTTCAACTACTGAACTATACTGTCAATTACTGAACATTGAATTACTGAACTATACTGTCAATTACTGAACTCTAAATTACTGATTTATACCTTCAACTACTGAACTATACTGTCAATTACTGAACTATACTGTCAATTACTGAACTGTCAATTACTGAACATTACTGAATTATACTGTAAATTACTGAACTATACTGTCAATTACTGAACTCTAAATTACTGATTTATACCTTCAACTACTGAACTATACTGTCAATTACTGAACATTGAATTACTGAACTAAACTGTCAATTACTGAACTATACTGTCAATTACTGAACTATAAATTACACCTTCAATTACTGAACTTTGAATTACTGAACTATACCTTCAATCAGTGAACTAAACTCTCAATTACTGAAAAGTAAGTATGTAAGCCTTGTTCAAGCCAGAACGGCCCATAGGGCAGGAGTCAGAACGGCCCATAGGTCAGGAGCCAGAATGGCCCATAAGGCAGGAGTCAGAATGGCCCATAGGTCAGGAGCCAGAACGGCCCAAGGGGAGGAGCCAGAACGGCCCATAGGTCAGGAGGCAGAACGGCCCATAGGTCAGGATCCATAATGGCTCATAGGGCAGGAGCCTATTTGCTAATTCTGTAGTATGAGGCAGCTTAATTTACAAGTGTATCTGCTGGACAGGAAGCTAGTCTATCTCAGGGCCTACAACTATGAGTTAGCGTACCTTGTCTGCCTCTTTAACTATAGGTTACTGTAGCTTCTCCGTCTCTATAACTATACGTTAGTGTACATTGTCTGTCTGTTAGTGTACCTTGTCTGTCTATGTAACTATAGGTTACTGTACCTTGTCTCCGTCCTCTCCAGGGGGCCCCTGGGGGCCTGCAGGGCCAGGAAGACCAACTGGACCTTGGATACCGTCACGACCAGCTGGTCCCATGGGACCTTTCTCTCCCTGGGGACAGACAGATATTAGGGGCCACAGTCAACAAACAGTTAAAATACACACGGTTCATGATTTACATTTTTTTTGTGTGATGAAAACATCACTTGACAAAAGACTGACAAATAAAAAGTTTTGAATAAAGTCTAAGAACTGTGTGTGTTCTGAGGTGTGTACTCACCGGGCCCCCCTTCTCTCCGGCTGGACCCGGGCCTCCCTGGGGTCCAGTGCGTCCTGATAGACCGATGGGACCTCCAGGACCGGCAGCACCTCGTTCTCCAGGAGAACCCTGCCCAGCCAACAACACATTACCAACATCAACAGGACCGATCGCTGACCTTTTGAGAATCATTCTGTTCTATTGCAATATCCATCACATTTACACGTACATGTGAGTCATTTAGCAGACTCTCTGATCCAGATCCACTACAGTAGTGAGTCATTTAGCAGACTCTCTTATCTAGATCCACTTATAGTAGTGATTCATTTAGCAGACTCTCTGATCCAGATCCACTACAGTAGTGAGTCATTTAGCAGACTCTCTTATCCAGATCCACTTATAGTAGTGATTCATTTAGCAGACTCTCTTAACCAGATCCACTTATAGTAGTGATTCATTTAGCAGACTCTCTTATCCAGATCCACTTATAGTAGTGATTCATTTAGCAGACTCTCTTATCCATATCCACTTATAGTAGTGATTCATTTAGCAGACTCTCTTATCCAGATCGAGCTTCAATGCCATACAACACTCCTTCCGTGGCCTCCAACTGCTCTTAAACGCTAGTAAAACCAAATGCATGCTTTTCAACCGTTCGCTGCCTGCACCTGCACGCCCGACTAGCATCACCACCCTGGATGGTTCCGACCTAGAATATGTGGACATCTATAAGTACCTAGGTGTCTGGCTAGACTGTAAACTCTCCTTCCAGACTCATATCAAACATCTGCAATCTAAAATCAAATCTAGAGTCGGCTTTCTATTTCGCAACAAAGCCTCCTTCACTCACGCCGCCAAACTTACCCTAATAAAACTGACTATCCTACCGATCCTCGACTTCGGCGATGTCATCTATAAAATAGCTTCCAATACTCTACTCAGCAAACTGGATGCAGTTTATCACAGTGCCATCCGTTTTGTTACTAAAGCACCTTATACCACCCACCACTGCGACCTGTATGCTCTAGTCGGCTGGCCCTCGCTACATATTCGTCGCCAGACCCACTGGCTCCAGGTCATCTACAAGTCCATGCTAGGTAAGGTTCCACCATATCGCAGTTCACTGGTCACAATGGCAACACCCACCCGTAGCACGCGCTTCAGCAGGTGTATCTCACTGATCATCCCTAAAGCCATAACCTCATTTGGCCGCCTTTCGTTCCAGTTCTCTGCTGCCTGCGACTGGAACGAATTGCAAAAATCGCTGAAGTTGGAGACTTTTATCTCCCTCACTAACTTCAAACATCTGCTATCTGAGCAGCTAACCGATCGCTGCAGCTGTACATAGTCTATCGGTAAATAGCCCACCCAATTTTACCTACCTCATCCCCATACTGTTTATATTTATTTACTTTTCTGCTCTTTTGCACACCAATATCTCTACCTGTACATGACCTTCTGATCATTTATCATTCCAGTGTTAATCTGCAAAATTGTAATTATTCGCCTACCTTCTCATGCCTTTTGCACACAATGTATATAGACTCTTTTTTTTTCTACTGTGTTATTGACTTGTTAATTGTTTACTCCATGTGTAACTCTGTGTTGTCTGTTCACACTGCTATGCTTTATTTTGGCCAGGTCGCAGTTGTAAATGAGAACTTGTTCTCAACTAGCCTACCTGGTTAAATAAAGGTGAAATAAATACAAAAATAATCCACTTACAGTAGTGATTCATTTAGCAGACTCTCTTACCTAGATCCACTACAGTAGTGATTCATTTAGCAGACTCTCTTACCTAGATCCACTACAGTAGTGAGTCATTTAGCAGACACTCTTATCCAGATCCACTTACAGTAGTGAGTCATTTAGCAGACTCTCTTACCTAGATCCACTACAGTAGTGAGTCATTTAGCAGACTCTCTTACCTAGATCCACTACAGTAGTGAGTCATTTAGCAGACTCTCTTATCCAGATCCACTTATAGTAGTGATTCATTTAGCAGACTCTCTTAACCAGAGCCACTTACAGTAGTGATTCATTTACTTGACTCTCTTATCTAGAGTTAGTGAATTCATCAATAGAAGGTGGGAAAACCACATACAGTATCACAGTCATAGTAAGTACATTTTCCCTCAATACAGTAGCTTAGGGATCCCTCAACTATATTCAGCTGCGGGACAATTTTCTTCTTGAGCGGATGGTCGGGGGGGCATGAACATAATTACAAATAATTGCAAATTGACCGCAAACAGATATAATGTTTGACTAAAACAGAATGATTTCAAACCTTTCTTACATTCTTACGTCAGAACGGCCCATTGGTCAGGAACAGTTAACCCACTGTTCCTAGACCAGTTAACCCCACTGTTCCTAGACCAGTTAACCCCACTGTTCCTAGACCAGTTAACCCCACTGTTCCTAGACCAGTTAACCCCACTGTTCCTAGACCGTCGTTGAAAATAAGAATTTGTTCTTAACTGACTTGCCTAGTTAAATAAAGGTAAAAAAAAAAGTTTAAAAAATTGAACGCGATCACGTGTCTCTCTATTTTGCGTGGGAATACCTGGTAACAGATTTCTTAAATACAAATCACTTGGAGCTGATTTCCTGGTGTTTTTCCAGTTTTTTTATTTCCAACAATATATATTTTTTTAAAGATATATTTTTGAAAACTTGCGGGCCAAATAAAACCACCCTTGGGCCAAATTCGGCCTGTGGGCCAACAGTTGAGGATCCCTGCTGTAGCTATCAGCATAGTCAGTGTTTAGGAATATTAGTTATTTAGTAGGAATAGCTACTACAGTATATTACCTAGAACGGAGTCATGTATTGAGCATGTATTCTAAGTAGTATGCTAGTGTGGCCACTCAGGGTCAACAGAGAGACCTCAGGGCTGTATTCAGACTGGCCACTCAGACAGGGTTAACAGAGAGACCTCAAGGCTGTATGCACACTGGCCACTCAGGGTTAACAGAGAGACCTCAGGGCTGTATTCAGACTGGCCACTCAGACAGGGTTAACAGAGAGACCTCTGACAGGAAAGACTCCGTGCTGGGTAATGGCTGGAAGCCGTTGAAAAGACTGTTTTCTTTATCGCCATGATGTCAGAGAAACTCCCCTTCAAAGAAATTGTATGACTCTGAAAAGTTTCCTGCGCAAACACACACGCACACACACACACACACACACACGCGCACACACACACACACACACACACACGCAAACATTCTGTACACACACACACACAAACTGTACACACAGTCATACACACACTGTACACACTGTACACACACACACGTTGATTCAGGGACACATCTGAGCAGCCACCTGCTACCCTGAGGGCCAGTCTGTTTCATGGCAGAGATCTCCTCTGACACACACACACACACACACACACACACACACACACACACATACACACACACACACACACACACACAACTTTCTGACTAAACTGAACTCTGACCCACCCCCTGGCAAGAAATTGATGAAAGAAAATATCAAATGACTGCTGTGTGTGTGTGTGTGTGTGTGTGTGTGTGTGTGTGTGTGTGTGTGTGTGTGTGTGTGTGTGTGTTTGCGCAGGAAACTTTTCAGAGTCATACAATTTCTTTGAAGGGGAGTTTCTCTGACATCATGGCGATAAAGAAAACAGTCTTTTCAACGGCTTCCAGCCATTACCCAGCACGGAGTCTTTCCTGTCAGACAGAATCTTCCACCATTTAGAACCACCAGAATCAGAACCCTTTCCTTTGTTCAGAACCTCCATTATGTATGCCGTCCATTCTCACGTTGGAACTCTAGAACATGAGAATGCTTCCAATGACACGGAACACTCTCATTTGTTGTCAAACCCTCCTGGTTCCATTATGCATGCCGTGCATCTCCTCTCCTCTCCTCTCCTCTCCTCTCCTCTCCTCTCCTCTCCTCTCCTCTCCTCTCCTCTCCTCTCATTCTCTTCTCTCCTCTCCTCTCCTCTCCTCTCCTCTCCTCTCCTCTCCTCTCCTCTCCTCTCCTCTCCTCTCCTCTCCTCTCCTCTCCTCTCATTCTCTTCTCTCTTCTCCTCTGGCCTAATCTACCATCTCTCTAACAGTGGTCTGTCGCTTTTAACCAATTATAGAGAGACAGTGTTTATCGCTCTGACTAAATGTCAGACAGTTCAAAGCCGCCTGTCTGTCATGCATACCTCTAAGAGATTCAATTCCCTCCAACTGTAGGAGATTTAACATTCTCACATTCACATTCCCATCATGCATCTTTGGGGAGTCGCTGTGGTAGAGCAGACATCATTGAGGGTTCAAAGAGAAACCAGCCCACTCAGTTACGGAGAATTTTGTATCCTGCTGCTTCTAGCTGACAGACACAAACTAGTGCACCATACGAGTGAGTGAAGTTTGGCAGTGAATTAACAAAACACCCCAACATCCAATCTTGATAAAAACACATAAAAACAGATTTCCAAACACGGTGTTCAATATCATTGAATAGAGAGTCAACTGAATGAAATAACAAGCTACCAGGCTATAATCAGACATCATTATGGACCAACCACCTGTCCTGCCTACCAGGCTATAATCAGACCTCATTATGGACCAACCACCTGCTCTGCCTACCAGGCTATAATCAGACCTCATTATGGACCAACCACCTGCTCTGCCTACCAGGCTATAATCAGACCTCATTATGGACCAACCACCTGCTCTGGCTACCAGACTACCAGGCTATAATCAGACCTCACTATGGACCAACCACCTGCTCTGCCTACCAGACTACAAGGCTATAATCACACCTCATTATGGACCAACCACCTGTCCTGCCTACCAAGCTATAATCAGAACTCATTATGGACCAACCACCTGCTCTGCCTACCAGGCTATAATCAGACCTCATTATGGACCAACCACCTGCTCTGCCTACCAGACTACCTTGGCTATAATCAGACCTCATTATGGACCAACCACCTACTCTGCCTCTTAGACTACCAGGCTATAATCAGACCTCATTATGGACCAACCACCTGCTCTGCCTACCAGACTACCAGGCTATAATCAGACCTAATTATGGACCAACCACCTGCTCTGCCTACCAGACTACCAGGCTATAATCAGACCTCATTATGGACCAACCACCTACTCTGCCTACCAGACTACCAGGCTATAATCAGACCTCATTATGGACCAACCACCTACTCTGCCTACTAGACTACCAGGCTATAATCAGACCTCATTATGGACCAACCACCTACTCTGCCTACTAGACTACCAGGCTATAATCAGACCTCATTATGGACCAACCACCTACTCTGCCTACTAGACTACCAGGCTATAATCAGACCTCATTATGGACCAACCAACTGTCCTGCCTACCAGGCTATAAACAGACCTCATTATTGACCAACCACCTGCTCTGCCTACTAGACTAACAGGCTATAATCAGACCTCATTATGGACCAACCACCTGTCCTGCCTACCAGGCTATAAACAGACCTCATTATGGACCAACCACCTGCTCTGCCTACTAGACTACCAGGCTATAATCAGACCTCATTATGGACCAACCACCTACTCTGCCTACCAGGCTATAATCAGACCTCATTATGGACCAACCACCTGTCCTGCCTACCAGGCTATAAACAGACCTCAGTACCATGTGTTGCTCAGAGTCTCTAAAATAATTTTCTCACTACGGTGGCGGGAGTGACGGGATAACCATGGTAACGCAATACTTACGACGGGGCCTTGGGCACCCTGTGGTCCTTCGCCTCCCTTCAAACCACCTGGACCCTGGATGGAGAGAACAAGAGAAAAGAGAGAGGAGAGGAGGGTTAGACTGTGTGTGTACATATCTGTGTGTATGAAAGAGAGAGTGTGGCTGAGTAGGTGTGTGTGTGTGTGTGTTTGTGTGTGTGAGAGAGGGAGATAGAAAGAGAACGAGAGAGAGAGAGAGAGAGAGAGAGAGAGAGAGAGAGAGAGAGAGAGAGAGAGAGTGTATCTGTGAGGTCGTAACTCCTGGTCCCAACCACACGGTCGTAACTCCTGGTCCCAACCACATGGTCGTAACTCCTGGTCCCAACCACACGGTCGTAACTCCTATTCCCAGCCACACGGTCGTAACTCCTAGTCCCAGCCACATGGTCGTAACTCCTGGTCCCAGCCACACTGTCGAAACTCCGGGTCCCAACCACACGGTCGTAACTCCTAGTCACAGCCGCACTGTCGTAACTCCTGGTCCCAACCACACGGTCGTAACTCCTGGTCCCAAACACACGGTCGTAACTCCTAGTCCCAGCCACACGGTCGTAACTCCTAGTCCCAGCCACATGGTCGTAACTCCTGGTCCCAGCCCCACTGTCGTAACTCCGGGTCCCAGCCACACGGTCGTAACTCCTGGTCAGAACCACACGGTCGTAACTCCTGGTCCCAACCACATGGTCGTAACTTCTGGTCCCAACCACACGGTCGTAACTCCTAGTCCCAGCCACACGGTCGTAACTCCTAGTCCCAGCCACATGGTTGTAACTCCTGGTCCCAGCCACACTGTCGAAACTCCGGGTCCCAGCCACATGGTCGTAACTCCTGGTCCCAACCACACGGTCGTAACTCCTGGTCCCAGCCACACGGTCGTAACTCCTGGTCCCAACCACACGGTCGTAACTCCTGGTCCCAGACACACGGTCGTAACTCCTGGTCCCAGCCACACGGTCGTAACTCCTAGTCCCAACCACATGGTCGTAACTCCGGGTCCCAGCCACACGGTCGTAACTCCTAGTCCCAACCACACGGTCGTAACTCCTAGTCCCAACCACACGGTCGTAACTCCTGGTCCCAGCCACACGGTCGTAACTCCGGGTCCCAACCACACTGTCGTAACTCCTGGTCCCAGCCACACTGTCGTAACTCCTGGTCCCAGCCACACAGTCATACCTCCTGGTCCCAGCCACACGGTCGTAACTCCTGGTCCCAACCACATGGTCGTAACTCCTGGTCCCAACCACACGGTCGTAACTCCTGGTCCCAACCACACTGTCGTAACTCCTGGTCCCAACCACACTGTCGTAACTCCTGGTCCCAACCACACGGTCGTAACTCCTAGCCATCATGGTGGTGTCACCAGCAGTACTAGTGGTAGAGGTACCATCTGATTCGTGCTGCTGCTGGGCCAGAGGCTGGCAAGGCTTTTGGCTTTTGGTCTAATTGGTCATTTACATTTACACACTGAGGCTCAGCCAAGACAGACAGAGCCAGAGGGCGGTGGAGCGTTTGTATGGGTCTGTGTATGGGTGTGTGAGTGTAGTTGTGTGCGTGTAGCTGTGTGTGTGTGTGTGTATGGGTGGGTGTGTGTGTGTGTGTATGGGTGTGTGAGTGTAGTTGTGTGTGTGTAGTTGTGTGTGTGTGTGTGTGTGTGTGTGTGTGTGTGTGTGTGTGTGTGTGTGTGTGTGTGTATGGGTGGGTGTGTGTGTGTGTGTATGGGTGTGTGAGTGTAGTTGTGTGCGTGTAGTTGTGTGTGTGTGTGTGTATGGGTGGGTGTGTGTGTGTGTGTATGGGTGTGTGAGTGTAGTTGTGTGTGTGTGTGTGTGTGTGTGTGTGAGTGTGTGTGTGAGTGTGTGTGTGTGTGTGTGTGTGTGTGTGTGTGTGTGTAGTTGTGTGTGTGTGTGTGTGTGTGTGCTCTCATCTCTCCCCTGCCACAGTCTACCACTGTGTATTAGAACCCTGGAAGTACCACAACAGCACTGAAAGTTATTTATTGACCCATAAATCGCTCGTGTGGCTCTCACTAAAAGACCGGGAGGAGAGGAGTATGAGTGTGTGTGTGTGTGTGTGTGTGTGTGTGTGTGAGTGTGTGTGTGTGTGTGTGTGTGTGTGTGAGTGTGTGTGTGTGTGTGTTCAGCCTAGGTAATAGGTCTCTCCGACTCTGTCTATTAAAGGATCAAGTATGGATGCAACATGTGTGACTACACAAATACGTTGCCTACTGCATATTGAGAGAACGTGTCTATCAACTCTGATTGTTTTAAATATGGCGAACCTATTAGCAAGTCCATTAGAACGAATATCCTCTAACCCAGAGATGACCTTAACAGCTGGTACATATCTAGGGAGGTACCAGTATCACGATCAGCTGGTATATATCTAGGGAGGTACCAGTACCACGATCAGCTGGTATATATCTAGGGATGTACCAGTACCACGATCAGCTGGTATATATCTAGGGAGGTACCAGTATCACGATCAGCTGGTATATATCTAGGGAGGTACCAGTACCACGATCAGCTGGTATATATCTAGGGAGGTACCAGTACCACAATCAGCTGGTATATATCTAGGGAGGTACCAGTAACACAATCAGCTGGTATATATCTAGGGAGGTAACAGTACCACGATCAGCTGGTATATATCTAGGGAGGTACCAGTATCACGATCAGCTTGTACATATCTAGGGAGGTACCAGTATCACGATCAGCTGGTACATATCTAGGGAGGTACCAGTATCACGATCAGCTGGTATATATCTAGGGAGGTACCAGTATCACGATCAGCTGGTATATATCTAGGGAGGTACCAGTACCACGATCAGCTGGTATATATCTAGGGAGGTACCAGTAACACAATCAGCTGGTATATATCTAGGGAGGTACCAGTAACACAATCAGCTGGTATATATCTAGTGAGGTACCAGTATCAGGATCAGCTGGTATATATCTAGGGAGGTAACAGTACCACGATCAGCTGGTATATATCTAGGGAGGTACCAGTATCACGATCAGCTGGTACATATCTAGGGAGGTACCAGTATCACGATCAGCTGGTACATATCTAGGGAGGTACCAGTATCACGATCAGCTGGTATATATCTAGGGAGGTACCAGTACCACAATCAGCTGGTATATATCTAGGGAGGTACCAGTATCACGATCAGCTGGTATATATCTAGGGAGGTACCAGTACCACAATCAGCTGGTATATATCTAGGGAGGTACCAGTATCACGATCAGCTGGTATATATCTAGGGAGGTACCAGTATCACGATCAGCTGGTATATATCTAGGGAGGTAACAGTACCACGATCAGCTGGTATATATCTAGGGAGGTACCAGTATCACGATCAGCTGGTACATATCTAGGGAGGTACCAGTATCACGATCAGCTGGTGGTAATATGGGATCTGACAACAGTCTCTCTATACAGTATATGTCCTGAGAACAGTCTCTATATACAGTATATGTCCTGATAACAGTCTCTATATACTGTAAATGTGTTGATAACAGTCTCTATATTCTGTATATGTGTTGATAACAGCCTCTATATACTGTATATGTCCTGATAGCAGTCTCTATAGACTGTGTATGTGTTGATAACGTGGTGTTTCCATGGAGATTGCTGTGTAGATGCAAGGGGAACAGTTCCTTACATTAGCCCCAGGAAGACCTCTCTGTCCAGCGAAGCCCCGGAGCCCGGCTGGGCCAACCTTCCCAGACGTACCCATTGGACCTGGGTCACCCTGGAGGAGAGATAGAGGAAGACTACATGAGATAGGGTATATCATGACAGGCATAGGCTGTCTATCTCTGTTCAATTCCTGTACCACCCCAGTCTCTCTCTGTTCAATTCCTGTACCACCCCAGTCTCTCTCTGTTCTATTCCTGTACCACCCCAGTCTCTCTCTGTTCTATTCCTGGATCACCCCAGTCTATCTCTGTTCTATTCCTGGATCACCCCAGTATATCTCTGTTCTATTCCTGGATCACCCCAGTCTATCTCTGTTCTATTCCTGGATCACCCCAGGCTATCTCTGTTCTATTCCTGGAACCACCCCAGTCTATTCCTGGATCACCCCAGTCTATTCCTGGATCACCCCAGTCTATCTCTGTTCTATTCGTGGATCACCCCAGTCTATCTCTGTTCTATTCCTGGATCACCCCAGTCTATCTCTGTTCTATTCCTGGATCACCCCAATCTATCTCTGTTCTATTCCTGGATCACCCCAGTCTCTCTCTGTTCTATTCCTGGATCACCCCAGTCTATCTCTGTTCTATTCCTGGACCACCCCAGCCTATCTCTGTTCTATTCCTGGATCACCCCAATCTATCTCTGTTCTATTCCTGGATCACCCCAGTCTATCTCTGTTCTATTCCTGGACCATAATGGTGTTTGTTATTCACTGGTTGCCCTTTTCTTGTGGCAACAGGTCACACATTTTGCTGCTGTAATGGCACACTGTGGTATTTCACCCAGTAGATATTGGAGTTAACCAAAATTGGATTTGCTTTTAGAATTCTATTTGTGTCTGTGTAATCTGAGGGAAATATGTGTCTCTAATATGGCATAGGAGGTTAGGAAGTGCAGCTCAGTTTCCACCTCATTTTGTGGGCTGTGTGCACATAGCCTGTTTTCTCCTGAGAGCCAGGTCTATCTACAGCGGCCTTTCTCAATAGCAAGGCTATGCTCACTGAGTCTGTACATAGTCAAAGCTTTCCTTAAGTTTGGGTCAGTCACAGTGGTCAGATATTCTGCCAATGTTTACTCTCTGTTTAGGGCCAAATAGCATTCTAGATTGCTCTGTTTTTTTGTTGATTCTTTCCAATGTGTCAAGTAATTCTCTTTTCTATTCTCATGATTTGGTTGGGTCTAATTGTGCTGCTGTCCTGGGGCTCTGTGGGGTGTGTTTGTGTTTGTGAACTGAGCCCCAGGACCAGCTTGCTTAGGGGACTCTTCTCCAGGTTCATCTCTCTGTAGGTGATGGCTTTGTTATGGAAGGTTTGGGAATCACTTCCTTTTTAGGTGGTTGTAGAATTGAACCTCCACACATGTAATTTCTCTCTTACATTGCACTCAGAACATCCTAAGATTCTGTTTCACCTACTCCACCTACTCCACATTGACAATCTGAATGTTAAATCTAATCGTCATCATCTTCAATGAGCATATTTTAAAAGAGGATCTTGGAAAATAACCTGTTGCTATTTTCATGAAATCTATTCTCAAGATTTTTGGAAATTAGCGTACATTGTTAGATATGTGCCATTAGGTTTTCCATGACAAGAGTAAGTGTTGTTATCCATTGTTCCTATTCTGGTATTTCAATAGACAAAGCCCAGTTGTGATTGTGTTTTCAACCCCACCCCCCATTTTCTTCATAAAATGCTTTGGCCAGGTGAGACCATTGTCGAGTCATTTGTTTACCTTTCCTCCTTCTTTCCCAGCAGCTCCAGGTAAACCTTGCTCTCCGGGGGGTCCAGGGGAACCAGGGTGTCCTCTCTCTCCGATGCCGCCGGTCTCTCCCGTTGGTCCCTGGCAGACAGACACAACACCAGATTTACATACTGTATCGCATGTTTATGCTTATTAGATGACAGCAAACTAGTAAAACTAGGTTTTCAAGTACATGTTTTACATAATTTAGTGTGTGAATGATTACAGGTTAATTTTCCCCTAGTGTCCTGATAAACATGTTTAGTGTGTAGTGTGTAGTGCATAGTATATAGTGTGTAGTGTGTAGTGTGTAGTGTGTAGTGCATAGTGTGTAGTGTGTAGTGTGTAGTGCATAGTGTGTAGTGTGTAGTGTGTAGTGCATAGTGTGTAGTGTGTAGTGTGTAGTGCATAGTGTGTAGTGTGTAGTGTGTAGTATATAGTGTGTAATGTGTAGTGTGTAGTGCATAGTGTGTAGTGTGTAGTGTGTATTGTGTAGTGCATAGTATTTGTGTGTAGTGTGTAGTGCATAGTGTGTAGTGCATAGTGTGTAGTGCATAGTGTGTAGTGCATAGTGTGTAGTGTGTAGTGTGTAGTGCATAGTGTGTAGTGCATAGTGTGTAGTGCATAGTGTGTAGTGTGTAGTGTGTAGTGCATAGTGTGTAGTGCATAGTGTGTAGTGCATAGTGTGTATTGTGTAGTGCATAGTATATAGTGTGTAGTGTGTAGTGTGTATTGTGTAGTGCATAGTATATAGTGTGTAGTGTGTAGTGCATAGTGTGTAGTGTGTAGTGTGTAGTGCATAGTGTGTAGTGTGTAGTGTGTGGGCCTACCTGAGGTCCTACAACACCTCCAGGCCCAGGTGGGCCAGTCTTTCCCTGGAAACCTGTCTCTCCTCTCTGCCCAGGGTGACCAGGCATTCCGTCTTTACCAGGGGGCCCCTGAGGGAGATGAGATGGACAGGTTAAGTTAATAAGGACCACATTGCTGAAGTAGAATGACACTGTAATACATTATGTAGTATCATCAGCTATTTTAAAGGAGAGGTAAGGGCCCTTAGGTTCTGGGAAGGGTGCATAGGTTAGGGCCCTTAGGTTCTGGGAAGGGTACATAGGTTAGGGCCCTTAGGTTCTGGGAAGGGTACTTAAGTTAGGGCCCTTAGGTTCTGGGAAGGGTACATAGGTTAGGGCCCTTAGGTTCTGGGAAGGGTACATAGGTTAGGGCCCTTAGGTTCTGGGAAGGGTACATAGGTTAGGGCCCTTAGATTCTGGGAAGGGTACATAGGTAAGGGCCCTTAGGTTCTGGGAAGGGTACATAGGTTAGGGCCCTTAGGTTCTGGGAAGGGTACATAGGTTAGGGACCTTAGGTTCTGGGAAGGGTAAATAGGTTAGGGCCCTTAGGTTCTGGGAAGGGTACATAGGTAAGGACCCTTAGGTTCTGGGAAGGGTACACAGGTTAGGACCCTTAGGTTCTGGGAAGGGTACATAGGTTAGGGCCCTTAGGTTCTGGGAAGGGTACTTAAGTTAGGGCCCTTAGGTTATGGGAAGGGTACATAGGTTAGGGCCCTTAGGTTCTGGGAAGGGTACATAGGTTAGGGCCCTTAGGTTCTGGGAAGGGTACATAGGTAAGGGCTCTTAGGTTCTGGGAAGGGTACATAGGTAAGGGCTCTTAGGTTCTGGGAAGGGTACATAGGTTAGGGCCCTTAGTTTCTGGGAAGGGTACATTGGTTAGGGCCCTTAGGTTGTGGGAAGGGTACATAGGTTAGGGCCCTTAGGTCCTAGGAAGGGTACTTACGTTTGGGCCCTTAGGACCTGGGAAGCCGACTGGCCCCTGGGGTCCTTGAGGTCCCTGTGATAAAAGAAGAAAAAATGAACATCCTTAATCCTCAACCTCCTCCCAATGACCTCCAACTAAAACCATCCTTAATCCTCAACCTCCTCCCAATGACCTCCAACTAAAACCATCCTTAATCCTCAACCTCCTCCCAATGACCTCCAACTAAAACCATCCTTAATCCTCAACCTCCTCCCAATGACCTCCAACTAAAACCATCCTTAATCCTCAACCTCCCCCCAATGACCTCCAACTAAAACCATCCTTAATCCTCAACCTCCTCCCAATGACCTCCAACTAAAACCATCCTTAATCCTCAACCTCCCCCCAATGACCTCCAACTAAAACCATCCTTAATCCTCAACCTCCCCCCAATGACCTCCAACTAAAACCATCCTTAATCCTCAACCTCCTCCCAATGACCTCCAACTAAAACCATCCTTAATCCTCAACCTCCCCCCAATGACCTCCAACTAAAACCATCCTTAATCCTCAACCTCCCCCCAATGACCTCCAACTAAAACCATCCTTAATCCTCAACCTCCTCCCAATGGCCTCCAACTAAAACCATCCTTTATCCTCAACCTCCTCCCAATGGCCTCCAACTAAAACCATCCTTAATCCTCAACCTCCCCCCAATGACCTCCAACTAAAACCATCCTTAATCCTCAACCTCCCCCCAATGACCTCCAAACTAAAACCATCCTTAATCCTCCAACCTCCTCCCAATGACCTCCAACTAAAACCATCCTTAATCCTCAACCTCCTCCCAATGACCTCCAACTAAAACCATCCTTAATCCTCAACCTCCTCCCAATGACCTCCAACTAAAACCATCCTTAATCCTCAACCTCCTCCCAATGACCTCCAACTAAAACCATCCTTAATCCTCAACCTCCTCCCAATGACCTCCAACTAAAACCATCCTTAATCCTCAACCTCCCCCCAATGACCTCCAACTAAAACCATCCTTAATCCTCAACCTCCTCCCAATGGCCTCCAAACTAAAACCATCCTTAATCCTCAACCTCCTCCCAATGACCTCCAACTAAAACCAT
Organism: Oncorhynchus mykiss; assembly: GCF_057628025.1. NCBI lineage: Eukaryota > Metazoa > Chordata > Actinopteri > Salmoniformes > Salmonidae > Oncorhynchus > Oncorhynchus mykiss. Next base: position 88,602,904 of record NC_143029.1, on the reverse strand, counting down.
CCTTAATCCTCAACCTCCTCCCAATGACCTCCAACTAAAACCATCCTTAATCCTCAACCTCCCCCCAATGACCTCCAACTAAAACCATCCTTAATCCTCAACCTCCCCCCAATGACCTCCAACTAAAACCATCCTTAATCCTCAACCTCCTCCCAATGACCTCCAACTAAAACCATCCTTAATCCTCCAACCTCCTCCCAATGGCCTCCAACTAAAACCATCCTTAATCCTCCAACCTCCCCCCAATGACCTCCAACTAAAACCATCCTTAATCCTCAACCTCCTCCCAATGACCTCCAAACTAAAACCATCCTTAATCCTCAACCTCCTCCCAATGACCTCCAACTAAAACCATCCTTAATCCTCAACCTCCTCCCAATGACCTCCAACTAAAACCATCCTTAATCCTCCAACCTCCTCCCAATGACCTCCAACTAAAACCATCCTTAATCCTCCAACCTCCTCCCAATGACCTCCAACTAAAACCATCCTTAATCCTCAACCTCCTCCCAATGACCTCCAACTAAAACCATCCTTAATCCTCAACCTCCTCCCAATGACCTCCAACTAAAACCATCCTTAATCCTCCAACCTCCTCCCAATGACCTCCAACTAAAACCATCCTTAATCCTCCAACCTCCTCCCAATGGCCTCCAACTAAAACCATCCTTAATCCTCCAACCTCCCCCCAATGACCTCCAACTAAAACCATCCTTAATCCTCCAACCTCCCCCCAATGACCTTCAACTAAAACATCTCCGCAGATTCTTTTTCAATAGAACAGAATACATATATTTAGTACTTACTCTCTCTCCTGGTCCACCGGGAGGTCCGTCGTTGCCTGATGTTCCCTGTGGAGCAGACAAACACAGTCAGATCTGGGCTGGAGAGATGGGTTGGAATCTTCGGCATTGTCCTTGACTGCTTCAGGTCATATCTTTGTGGCAGATTTGCCTCAGCGAGCACGGGTGGTTCTGTATCACCCCAAACACTTTTTTCACTATTGTGTCCCTCAGGGCTCAGTTCTGGGGCCCATCCCCCCCCCCCCCTGTATATCCTTCCTCTTGGTGACATCATCCTCAATCATAGCATTCAGTTTCGCTGCTCCCGGGTGACCAAGCTAGCGTGGCTACTCTTCACAAGTGAAGAGACGACCATTCCAGAGTCTAGGTTGAAAAATAAAGGAGACCGGGCATTTTCCATTAGGGCCACTAGACTGTGGAATGGTCTGCCAGAGATCAGGCTTGCAGACCCAGTGCCTCGTTTTAAATCCCTGCTGAGAATATACTTTTAGAAAGATGGTTTTAATGTTAGATTTTAAATAGCTATCTTTTGTTTTTCATTTCTCCTTCTTATTGTTAGTATTTTATTTGATTGTATTATTTAATGATGTGATGCACTTCCTTATTAGTATTGAAAAGCGCTACACAAATAAAGTTATTATTATTATTATTATTATTATTATTACTATTATTATTATTAATATTATTATTATTATTAGTATTATTATTATTATTATTATTATTATTATTATTATTATTATTATTATTATTGTTATTATTATTATTATTATTATTGTTATTATTATTGTTATTATTATTATTATTATTATTATTATTATTGTTATTATTATTATTATTATTATTATTATTATTATTGTTATTATTATTATTATTATTATGTTATTATTATTATTATTATTATTATTATTATGTTATTATTATTATTATTATTATTATGTTATTATTATTATTATTATTATTATTATTATTGTTATTATTATTATTATGTTATTATTATTATTATTATTGTTATTATTATTATTATTATTATGTTATTATTATTATTATTATTATTATTATAATATTGTAAAGTAGGCCCGGGTCAAATCATGTTATATACATTCAAACATCTGAGCTTCACTTGATGTAATTTGCCGTTTATTCATAGAACCAAATATGGCTAGAAGATGTTTCTGGATGGGTCATCGTCCTGGTTAGGTGACACTTATCTTCTACTCGACTTAGAGACGGATATAAACTGACCTTAGCACCTGGCTTTCCAGTTGGTCCTCTGGCACCTCTTCCACCACGGGGACCCTAGATTACAGGAACACAGAGGTGACCAATCATCATCATAGCAACTCAGAGATGGTGTTGTGTTAGAAGAGAGAGAATAGACTGCGGACCGACTGATGAGTTTCCAGGTTCTGCCTTGCCTGGTTCACCAATTACTTTGCAGACAGAGTTCAGTGTGTCAAATCGGAGGGCATGCTGTCCGGTCCTCTGGCAGTCTCTATGGGGGTGCCACAGGGTTCAATTCTCGGGCCGACTCTTTTCTCTGTATATATCAATGATGTTTCTCATGCTGCGGGCGATTCCCTGATCCACCTCTACGCAGACGACACCATTCTATATACTTCCGGCCCGTCCTTGGACACTGTGCTATCTAACCTCCAAACGAGCTTCAATGCCATACAGCACTCCTTCCGTGGCCTCCAACTGCTCTTAAACGCTAGTAAAACCAAATGCATGCTTTTCAACCGTTCGCTGCCTGCACCCGCACGCCTGACCAGCATCACCACCCTGGATGGTTCCGACCTTGAATATGTGGACATCTATAAGTACCTAGGTGTCTGGCTAGACTCTAAACTCTCCTTCCAGACCCATATCAAACATCTCCAATCGAAAATCAAATCAAGAGTCGGCTTTCTATTCCGCAACAAAGCCTCCTTCACTCACGCCGCCAAACTTACCCTAGTAAAACTGACTATCCTACCGATCCTCGACTTCGGCGATGTCATCTACAAAATAGCTTCCAACACTCTACTCAGCAAACTGGATGCAGTTTATCACAGTGCCATCCGTTTTGTCACTAAAGCACCTTATACCACCCACCACTGCGACTTGTATGCTCTAGTCGGCTGGCCCTCGCTACATATTCGTCGCCAGACCCACTGGCTCCAGGTCATCTACAAGTCCATGCTAGGTAAAGCTCCGCCTTATCTCAGTTCACTGGTTACGATGGCAACACCCATCCGTAGCACGCGCTCCAGCAGGTGTATCTCACTGATCATCCCTAAAGCCAACACCTCATTTGGCCGCCTTTCGTTCCAGTTCTCTGCTGCCTGTGATTGGAACGAATTGCAAAAATCGCTGAAGTTGGAGACTTTTATCTCCCTCACCAACTTCAAACATCTGCTATCTGAGCAGCTAACCGATCGCTGCAGCTGTACATAGTCTATTGGTAAATAGCCCACCCATTTTCACCTACCTCATCCCCATACTGTTTTTATTTATTTATTTTTCTGCTCTTTTGCACACCAATATCTCTACCTGTACATAACCTTCTGATCATTTATCACTCCAGTGTTAATCTGCATAATTGTAATTATTTGCCTACCTTCTCATGCCTTTTGCACACAATGTATATATAGACTCCCCTTTTTTCTACTGTGTTATTGACTTGTTAATTGTTTACTCCATGTGTTGTCTGTTCACACTGCTATGCCTTATCTTGGCCAGGTCGCAGTTGCAAATGAGAACTTGTTCTCAACTAGCCTACCTGGTTAAATAAAGGTGAAATAAATAAAAATACCGTTGGGCCACGTTGTCCTCTGGGTCCAGATTTACCAGCGATACCCTGAAAAACAACCACACAAACATCTTTATTCGTGAGACCTGGGAGGAGGGGGGGATCTCAAACAAACAATCAAACTTGATATGAGAGAAATAGAAAGGATACATTGACTATATATATTGACTGATAAACATGAGGTAAACAGTAATTACAGATGAATCTATACACACAAAGTTAAGATCATTCAAACACACTATAGCTCCCTCAGACAGACAGACTGCTCTGTGGACGAATGAGATAAAACGATCTGCAAACATCTTTTAGAGAAATAAATCTGAAAATCAGGGCACGCGGTGAGTTGACATATACCCACATTACCCAGAGTTACTTAAAGTTGACAGCGTGACCTGCCTGTCAGCTCTGGCATATCGGCTCCTGATGTGTCTAGGGTTAATGTCCCAAAATGGCACTCTATTCCCTATTTAGTGCACTAGGTCCCCATAGATCCCTGGTGTAAAGTAGTGCACTAAATAGGGAACAAGGTACCATTTGGGATGTAGACTAAGTGTGTCTACTTCTCACTCCTCACCGTTTGTCTGTCTGTCTGTCTGTCTGTTTGAGAGGAAAGGAGCCTCTTTTACCAATTCCCTCTCCCCCTTCTTACTCCCCCCCCCCTCTTCTCCTCTCTCCCTCCCCTCTCCTCCCTCCTCTCATCCTCTCTTCACTGGACTCCTGCTGGGCAGTGCTAGACTTCGATGTTCCACTCCACTTCCCCTACTATTGAGTTGTACTGACTTGATTATTTACTTTGGCAGTAGTTTTTGAATTGACTTGTCCTACTTTACTTTGGCAGTAGTTCTTCTTGACGCTACTTGTGCTACTTTACTTTGGCAGTAGTCCTTCATGAATCTACTTGTCGTACTTTAATTTGGCAGTAGTCCTTCTTGAATCTACTTGTCCTACTTTAATTTGGCAGTAGTTCTTCTTGAATCTACTTGTCCTACTTTAATTTGGCAGTAGTCCTTCTTGAATCTACTTGTCGTACTTTACTTTGGCAGTAGTTCTTCTTGAATCTACTTGTCCTACTTTACTTTGACAGTAGTTCTTCTTAATCCTACTTGGAGGTTAAGGAATGTAGTTCCACAAGAGTATTTCAGACTGGTGTCCTAGAGGTGTCCTGGCTAAATTCCCAATCTGGCCCTCAAACCATCACGGTCACCTAAAAATCCCCAGTTTACAATTGGCTCATTCATCCCCCCCTCCTCTCCCCTGTAACTATTCCCCAGGTCGTTGCTGCAAATGAGAACGTGTTCTCAGTCAACTTACCTGGTAAAATAACAGATCATTAAATACATAGAAGAGGGTGAAGAGACATGTTACGAGACATGTTACGAGACATGGAATGATCTAAAGAGCCTCACCCTTCCTCCTTTCTCTCCGTTGGAGCCGAGGAATCCAGGGAAGCCACTGGAGCCCTGTGAACGGAGAGGTGGTTAGAGAACAGAAGGAACTATACAGGGATAGTTAGAGAGATGAAGAAGGGAACTGGATAGAGAGATGAAGAAGAGAGAGGAATGGAGAGAGGTGGATAGAGAGGTGGATAGAGAGGTAGATAGAGAGATGCAGAAGAGAAATGGATAGAGAGATGCAGAAGAGAAATGGATAGAGAAAGGAATGGAGAGAGGTGGATAGAGAGAGGAAGAAGAGAGGGATAGAGAGATGGATAGAGAGATGATAGAGAGATGAAGAAGAGAGATGGATAGAGAGATGAAGAAGAGAGTTGGATAGAGAGATGGATAGAGAGATGAAGAAGAGAGATGGATAGAGAGATGGATAGAGAGATGAAGAAGAGAGTTGGATAGAGAGATGGATAGAGAGATGGATAGAGAGATGAAGAAGAGAGTTGGATAGAGAGATGGATAGAGAGATGAAGAAGGGAGATGGATAGAGAGATGGATAGAGAGAGGAAGAAGAGAGATGGATTGAGAGATCGATAGAGAGATGAAGAAGAGAGATGGATAGAGAGAGGAATGGAGAGATGAAGAAGAGAGATGGATAGAGAGATGGATAGAGATGAAGAAGAGAGATGGATAGAGAGAGGAAGAAGAGAGACGGACAGAGAGAGGAAGAGCGGACAGGAATATATACTACATTTCAAGTGACCTCTGTCCAATATAATCAAGCCTCACACAGAAAAGAAAGTGACACAGGGCTAAAAGAGTCTCGCTGAAAAACCTAAGAGGCGCTAGCTTGTTAGCACACAGTTAGAAACGAAGACATATGAGAGAAAGACGAGGTTGATCCTGTTTGACACACATCCGCCGTTTAGCTGTTGCCACATTGACGGCCATCACAATACCAGTCCAATAAACGACCCGCGGGACTAGGTAGCACGACCCGGCAAAGTGCTCCCTTTGGCATGATAATTACCATGTTGACTAAAGAATGAAACCCATAGGAGTTTACCAATGTGGTATCCCTTCAAGTAGCATTGAAAATACAGATACAGTAAGAAAAAGGGTTATACCCTGACCACTATATTATTGAATTATTGCACTAACACTGCTCGTGCGAGCCAACCAGCATCTGCGTTGCCAAGGACTAAAAAAGAAGTCAGTTCTATTTGTGACGCAGATCACGCTGCAAGTCCTGCCTCTCCCACCTCCTCATTGGTTTTGTCACGACTTCCGCCGAAGTTGGCTCCCCTGCCTGTTCGGGCGGCGCTCGGCGGTCGTCGTCACCGTCCTACTAGAAGTTGGCTCCCCTGCCTGTTCGGGCGGCGCTCGGCGGTCGTCGTCACCGTCCTACTAGCCGCTACCGATCCCTTTTTCGTTTGTCTGTTGGTTTTTGTCTTATTAGTTTCACCTGTGTTTATTTTGGTTTAATTAGCTTCCCTATATGTAGTAGTTTGACCCGCCCTAGTTTTGTGCGGGATTGTCTTAATGTTACGTGTGTGCATGTTAGGTAGTGGTGGATTGTCTTAATGTTATGTGTGTGCATGTTAGGTAGTGGTGGATTGTCTTAATGTTACGTGTGTGCATGTTAGGTAGTGGTGGATTGTCTTAATGTTACGTGTGTGCATGTTAGGTAGTGGTGGATTGTCTTTATGTTACGTGTGTGCATGTTAGGTCGTGGTGGATTGTCTTTATGTTATGTGTGTGCATGTTAGGTAGTGGTGGATTGTCTTTATGTTATGTGTGTGCATGTTAGGTAGTGGTGGATTGTCTTTATGTTATGTGTGTGCATGTTAGGTAGTGGTGGATTTTCATTTCTTTACTTGACACCCTGTGGTTTTTGGGTTGTCTTGTATAGTGTCCTGCGTCCTGTATTGTGTTGGGCTTATTATTTTGGTGTGCAAGAGTAAAGCACTTCAGCTCAGTTACTCTCTCTCTCTGCATCTGATTCCTGCACCCACCTAGTCCAGGGTGACAGGTTTATAGAAGCAGGTACCCACGTGCCATCTCCTCATTGGTTATACCCACGTGGGTGACTGAAAGACGAACGAGGTCGGTGGCAGTAATGCACCTAATTTATGACAGTTGCCAATCGCAATATAAAGTCCAGAGAAGATAAAGCCTGGAAGGAGGAGAGATGACTAGAAACGATTCGGTTGAACGTTTTATGTGTGGATTAATTGTCGGAGTAGAGGACCTTGTGCATTTCAGGTGAAATAATAACTCAATGTTTATATCCCAGGGCAAATTACCTAGCAACAGCAAGCTAGCTAAATAGGACAAATTAACTAGCAAGTGCAAGCTAAGTAGCTAAATTGCCATAAATGTTTAATGCTTTTCGACCTGTCCCGCAAATTAATATATTCGGTTCAGAGTTTGTTTTGATATTTTAACCTGCGTGTCGTGATCACGTTTGGTGTGGGGGGACAAAATAAATTTATGCGGGATGACGCAGCCGGTCTGGGTTCCGTGTTATAGTGGATGTGCTTCATAGCACATAGACATGCTCTCTCATACAGTGAATACATCTGTCTACCTGTGTATGTGTGACTGTGTTATCTGTGAGGACAGTGACTGTTCTACTTGTGAGGACAGTGACTGTGCTACTTGTGAGGACAGTGACTGTGCTACTTGTGAGGACAGTGACTGTGTTATTTGTGAGGACAGTGACTGTGCTACTTGTGAGGACAGTGACTGTGTTATTTGTGAGGACAGTGACTGTGCTACTTGTGAGGACAGTGATTGTGCTACTTGTGAGGACAGTGACTGTGTTATTTGTGAGGACAGTGACTGTGCTACTTGTGAGGACAGTGACTGTGCTACTTGTGAGGACAGTGACTGTGCTACTTGTGAGGACAGTGACTGTGTTAT
>NC_143029.1:88565000-88592500 GCF_057628025.1 Oncorhynchus mykiss | reverse complement strand
GAGGGGATAAGAGGAGGAGAGGAGGGGAGAAGAGGAGGAGAGGAGAGGAGAAGAGGAGGAGGGGACTGGAGAAGAGAGAAGAAGGATAAGAGAAGAAAGGAGAGCTGGAAAAGGCAGGAGAGAAGGAGAGGAGGAGAGGAGAAGAGGAAAAGATAGCAGCCAAGTTTGATTTGCACTCCACTCACAAGACAGACAAAGCGATTGCAAATAGCTTGGTGAATTAACACTGGGAGAAAGCTGTTAACAGAGACTGCCAGAGCCACGCAACAAGAGTAATAACCCTCAGTCACTTGTTTACAGAGGGAAGAAAAGGGAGAGGTCAAATCAACTCCAAACCTCGGCGACCTACCTTTTCATACACTATGAACATTTCTAAATGTAGATGTTTTCTTTATTTCCTAATCAGGGACTGGTTTCTGAACAACTCTGTTTAATCAAACATTCCCCCGGGGCATAGTGACTGAATCACTCTGTTTAGCCAACTGTTCCACTGACATAGTGTCTGTCCCAAAGTGACAGAGGTGTCTGTCCCAAAGTGACAGGGGTGTCTGTCCCAAAGTGACAGGGATGTCTGTCCCAAAGTGACAGGGGTTTCTGTCCCAAAGTGACAGGGGTTTCTGTCCCAAAGTGACAGGGGTGTCTGTCCCAAAGTGACAGAGGTGTCTGTCCCAAAGTGACAGGGGTGTCTGTCCCAAAGTGACATAGTGTCTGTCCCAAAGTGACATAGTGTCTGTCCCAAAGTGACAGGGGTGTCTGTCCCAAAGTGACAGGGGTGTCTGTCCCAAAGTGACAGGTGTGTCTATCTCAAGTGACAATGGTGTCTGTCCCAAAGTGACAGAGGTGTCTGTCCCAAAGAGACAGGGGTGTCTGTCCCAAAGTGACAGGGGTGTCTGTCCCAAGTGACAGAGGTGTCTGTCCCAAAGTGACAGAGGTGTCTGTCCCAAGTGACAGGGGTGTCTGTCCCAAGTGACAGCGGTGTCTGTCCCAAAGTGACAGGGGTGTCTGTCCCAAAGTGACAGGGGTGTCTGTCCCAAGTTGAACCCTATTCACTTGATAGTGCACTAATTTTAACCAGGGCCCAAAAGGCTGATTCATAAATACAGGAAGGAGTATGGACAGGTGCTGACATCAGCAGATACCTCATTGGATAACTCAGGATGAGTGGAAGATGGGTAGGAGGAAGAGTCAGCAATATAAACACACACACACGCATTCACTCACACAATTACTTACACACACACACACACACTCATACATACACACGCACGCACACACTCAAGCACACAAACAGGCACGCACACACACACACCCTGTTTTCACATACCTTGGGTCCTTGTCTTCCTGGGTAACCAGGTAACCCGGGGACACCAAGTTTACCCTAAACAACAACAACAAGAAAGAAAATACAGGTTCTTAAAAACAGATCAAGATAGGGAGGTTAGTGGTAGTGGTAGGGTTAGTGGTAGGGTTAGTGGTAGGGTTAGTGGTAGTGGTAGGGTTAGTGGTAGTGGTAGGGTTAGTGGTAGTGGTAGTGGTAGGGTTAGTGGTAGTGGTAGGGTTAGTGTTGTGGTAGGGTTAGTGGTAGTGGTAGGGTTAGTGGTAGTGGTAGGGTTAGTGGTAGGGTTAGTGGTAGTGGTAGGGTTAGTGGTAGGGTTAGTGGTAGTGGTAGGGTTAGTGGTAGTGGTAGGGTTAGTGGTAGGGTTAGTGGTAGTGGTAGGGTTAGTGGTAGTGGTAGAGTTAGTGGTAGTGGTAGGGTTAGTGGTAGTGGTAGTGGTAGGGTTAGTGGTAGTGGTAGGGTTAGTGTTGTGGTAGGGTTAGTGGTAGTGGTAGGGTTAGTGGTAGTGGTTGGGTTAGTGGTAGTGGTAGGGTTAGTGGTAGTGGTAGGGTTAGTGGTAGTGGTAGGGTTAGTGGTAGTGGTAGGGTTAGTGGTAGTGGTAGGGTTAGTGGTAGTGGTAGGGTTAGTGGTAGTGGTAGGGTTAGTGGTAGTGGTAGGGTTAGTGGTAGTGGTAGGGTTAGTGGTAGTGGTAGGGTTAGTGGTAGTGGTAGGGTTAGTGGTAGTGGTAGGGTTAGTGGTAGGGTTAGTGGTAGTGGTAGGGTTAGTGGTAGTGGTAGGGTTAGTGGTAGTGGTAGGGTTAGTGGTAGTGGTAGGGTTAGTGGTAGTGGTAGGGTTAGTGGTAGTGGTAGGGTTAGTGGTAGTGGTAGGGTTAGTGGTAGTGGTAGGGTTAGTGGTAGTGGTAGGGTTAGTGGTAGTGGTAGTGGTAGGGTTACTGGTAGGGTTAGTGGTAGTGGTAGGGTTAGTGGTAGTGGTAGGGTCAGTGGTAGGGTTAGTGGTAGTGGTAGGGTTAGTGGTAGTGGTAGGGTTAGTGGTAGTGGTAGGGTTAGTGGTAGGGTTAGTGGTAGTGGTAGGGTTAGTGGTAGTGGTAGTGGTAGGGTTAGTGGTAGTGGTAGGGTTAGTGGTAGTGGTAGGGTTAGTGGTAGTGGTAGGGTTAGTGGTAGTGGTAGGGTTAGTGGTAGTGGTAGGGTTAGTGGTAGTGGTAGGGTTAGTGGTAGTGGTAGGGTTAGTGGTAGTGGTAGGGTTAGTGGTAGTGGTAGGGTTAGTGGTAGTGGTAGGGTTAGTGGTAGTGGTAGGGTTAGTGGTAGGGTTAGTGGTAGTGGTAGGGTTAGTGGTAGTGGTAGGGTTAGTGGTAGTGGTAGGGTTAGTGGTAGTGGTAGGGTTAGTGGTAGTGGTAGGGTTAGTGGTAGTGGTAGGGTTAGTGGTAGTGGTAGGGTTAGTGGTAGTGGTAGGGTTAGTGGTAGTGGTAGGGTTAGTGGTAGTGGTAGGGTTAGTGGTAGGGTTAGTGGTAGTGGTAGTGGTAGGGTTACTGGTAGGGTTAGTGGTAGTGGTAGGGTTAGTGGTAGTGGTAGGGTTAGTGGTAGTGGTAGTGGTAGGGTTAGTGGTAGGGTTAGGGTTAGTGGTAGTGGTAGTGGTAGAGTTAGTGGTAGTGGTAGGGTTAGTGGTACTGGTAGGGTTAGTGGTAGTGGTAGGGTTAGTGGTAGTGGTAGGGTTAGTGGTAGTGGTAGGGTTAGTGGTAGTGGTAGGGTTAGTGGTAGTGGTAGGGTTAGTGGTAGTGGTAGTGGTAGGGTTAGTGGTAGTGGTAGAGTTAGTGGTAGGGTTAGTGGTAGTGGTAGTGGTAGGGTTAGTGGTACTGGTAGGGTTAGTGGTAGTGGTAGGGTTAGTGGTACTGGTAGGGTTAGTGGTAGTGGTAGGGTTAGTGGTAGTGGTAGGGTTAGTGGTAGTGGTAGGGTTAGTGGTAGTGGTAGGGTTAGTGGTAGTGGTAGTGGTAGGGTTAGTGGTAGGGTTAGGGTTAGTGGTAGTGGTAGTGGTAGAGTTAGTGGTAGTGGTAGGGTTAGTGGTACTGGTAGGGTTAGTGGTAGTGGTAGGGTTAGTGGTAGTGGTAAGGTTAGTGGTAGTGGTAGGGTTAGTGGTAGTGGTAGGGTTAGTGGTAGTGGTAGGGTTAGTGGTAGTGGTAGGGTTAGTGGTAGTGGTAGGGTTAGTGGTAGTGGTAGTGGTAGGGTTAGTGGTAGTGGTAGAGTTAGTGGTAGGGTTAGTGGTAGTGGTAGTGGTAGGGTTAGTGGTACTGGTAGGGTTAGTGGTAGTGGTAGGGTTAGTGGTAGTGGTAGGGTTAGTGGTACTGGTAGGGTTAGTGGTAGTGGTAGGGTTAGTGGTAGTGGTAGGGTTAGTGGTAGTGGTAGGGTTAGTGGTAGTGGTAGAGTTAGTGGTAGGGTTAGTGGTACTGGTAGGGTTAGTGGTACTGGTAGGGTTAGTGGTAGTGGTAGGGTTAGTGGTAGTGGTAGGGTTAGTGGTAGTGGTAGGGTTAGTGGTAGTGGTAGTTGTAGGGTTAGTGGTACTGGTAGGGTTAGTGGTAGTGGTAGGGTTAGTGGTAGTGGTAGGGTTAGTGGTACTGGTAGGGTTAGTGGTAGTGGTAGGGTTAGTGGTAGTGGTAGGGTTAGTGGTAGTGGTAGGGTTAGTGGTAGTGGTAGGGTTAGTGGTAGTGGTAGGGTTAGTGGTAGTGGTAGTGGTAGGGTTAGTGGTAGTGGTAGAGTTAGTGGTAGGGTTAGTGGTAGTGGTAGTGGTAGGGTTAGTGGTAGTGGTAGGGTTAGTGGTAGTGGTAGGGTTAGTGGTACTGGTAGGGTTAGTGGTAGTGGTAGGGTTAGTGGTAGTGGTAGGGTTAGTGGTAGTGGTAGGGTTAGTGGTAGTGGTAGGGTTAGTGGTAGTGGTAGGGTTAGTTGTAGTGGTAGTGGTAGGGTTAGTGGTAGTGGTAGAGTTAGTGGTAGGGTTAGTGGTAGTGGTAGTGGTAGGGTTAGTGGTACTGGTAGGGTTAGTGGTACTGGTAGGGTTAGTTGTAGTGGTAGGGTTAGTGGTAGTGGTAGGGTTAGTGGTAGTGGTAGGGTTAGTGGTAGTGGTAGGGTTAGTGGTAGTGGTAGGGTTAGTGGTAGTGGTAGTGGTAGGGTTAGTGGTAGTGGTAGAGTTAGTGGTAGGGTTAGTGGTAGTGGTAGTGGTAGGGTTAGTGGTACTGGTAGGGTTAGTGGTAGTGGTAGGGTTAGTGGTAGTGGTAGGGTTAGTGGTACTGGTAGGGTTAGTGGTAGTGGTAGGGTTAGTGGTACTGGTAGGGTTAGTGGTAGTGGTAGGGTTAGTGGTAGTGGTAGGGTTAGTGGTAGTGGTAGTGGTAGGGTTAGTGGTAGTGGTAGAGTTAGTGGTAGGGTTAGTGGTAGTGGTAGTGGTAGGGTTAGTGGTAGTGGAAGTGGTAGGGTTAGTCGTAATGGTAGTGGTAGGGTTAGTGGTAGTGGTAGGGTTAGTGGTTGTGGTAGGGTTAGTGGTAGTGATAGTAGTAGTGGTAGGGTTAGTGATAGTGGTAGTGGTAGGGTTAGTGGTAGTGGTAGGGTTAGTGGTAGTGGTAGGGTTAGTGATAGTGGTAGGGTTAGTGGTAGTGTTAGGGTTAGTGGTTGTGGTAGTGGTAGTGGTGATGTAGTGGTAGATGTAGTGGTAGGGTTAGTGGTAGTGGTAGGGTTAGTGGTAGGGGTAGGGTTAGTGGTAGGGTTAGTGCTAGTGCTAGTGGTAGGGTTAGTGGTAGCGTTAGTGGTAGTGGTAGGGGTAGGGTTAGTGGTAGGGTTAGTGGTAGTGATAGTGGTAGGGTTAGTGATAGTTGTAGTGGTATAAATAGTGGTAGTGGTAGGGTTAGTGGTAGGTAGGGTTAGTGGTAGTGATAGGGTTAGTTGTTGTGGTAGTGGTAGGGTTAGTGGTAGTGGTAGGGTTAGTGGTAGTGGTAGGGTCAGTGGTAGGGTTAGTGGTAGTGGTAGTGATAGTGGTAGGTTTAGTGATAGTGGTAGTGGTATAAATAGTGGTAGTGGTAGGGTTAGTGGTAGTGATAGTGGTAGTGGTAGTGGAAGGGTTAGTGGTAGTGATTGTTTTAGTGACAGTTTTAGTGATAGTGACAGTTTTAGTGATAGTGGTAGTGGTAGTGGTAGGGTTAGTGATAGTGGTAGTGGTAGGGTTAGTGGTAGGGTTAGTGGTAGTGGTAGGGTTAGTGCTAGTGCTAGTGATAGTGGTAGGGTTAGTGGTAGTGGTAGTGGTAGGGTTAGTGGTAGGGTTAGTGGTAGTGGTAGGGTTAGTGCTAGTGCTAGTGATAGTGATAGTGGTAGGGTTAGTGGTAGTGCTAGTGATAGTGATAGTGGTAGGGTTAGTGGTAGTGGTAGGGTTAGTGCTAGTGCTAGTGATAGTGATAGTGGTAGGGTTAGTGCTAGTGCTAGTGATAGTGATAGTGGTAGGGTTAGTGCTAGTGCTAGTGATAGTGATAGTGGTAGGGTTAGTGCTAGTGCTAGTGATAGTGATAGTGGTAGGGTTAGTGGTAGTGATTGTTTTAGTGACAGTTTTAGTGATAGTGATAGTTTTTCTGCTATGTGATAGTTTTAGTTTTAGTGATAGTGACGATCGTGATTGTGAGGTGTCAGTACCTTCTCTCCAGCCGACCCGATGGGGCCAGCCTCTCCGTTGGGGCCGGAACGACCTTTGGGTCCCTCAGGTCCGTCTTCACCTCTGGTTCCTAGGACACCGAGCTCTCCCTTGTCTCCCTTGATGCCCATGTCACCCTTGAAACCTGGAAAACCATCCTCTCCCTGAAAAAACACAGGAAATAGAAATATATGCATTTTTTTCACTGAGCAGTGGGTTATCTTGGACAATTATAGAATATCACCGTCATATTAATAATTTAAAAAGTTTAAAAAAAAAAAAAACTTTTTTTTTCTTCACATGAGCAGCCAGGCATTAGATGCATATGCTGTAAACTTGGGGTGATAAATGGTGACATCTAGTGGTAGCATGGTGAATTGCAGAGATACAGAATATTGTGATCTCCTGACATCATCCGGTCAGACCTGAGAATGCAGTTGGCATGTGTTTCTCAACAACCCTTAACAACCCTTGTACAGAATATGGTGCAGACCGCAATTCGGGGCGTTTCTTAATTTTTGTGTTCCCTGATATTGAGGAAATGCCCATTGATACAATGCCATTGATCAGTTACGGTGTTATAAGACTGATGTTTTCTCGACACAGATGATTTGTTTATATGGCAGGTTAGGAGACTGATGTTAAGGTGAGGAAAAGGGTTAGGCTTAGCTACAATGCTACAGTTGTCAACAACTGTTGTCCCCGCCGACGCGAAAGAACCAACCATAGACCAAGGTCCAGCATTAATGGTATCAAGAAACGCCTCTATCAGAAAGCACCCTTAGGCCTCCTGAGTGGCGCAGCAGTGATAGAGGCGTCACTACAGATCCGGGTTCGATCCCAGGCTGTGTCGCAGCCGGCCGCACAATTGGCCCAGCATCGTCCGGGGTTAGGGGAGGGTTTTCCTGTTTCCTGTTTCCTCCTTGTACCCTTGTGTTCTAGCGACTCCTTGTGACGGCCCGGGCGCAGTGCACGCTGACTTCGGTCGCCAGCTGGACGGTGTTTCCTCCGACACATGCGGCTGGCTACCGGGTCAAGCGAGTAGTGTGTCAAGAAGCAGTGAGGCTTGGCAGGGTCGTGTTTTTGGGGGACGCATGGCTCTCGACCTTCAAAACTGTCCCTAGACTGTATGGGAGTTGCAGCGATGGGACAAGGCTGTAACTACCAATTCGGGGAGGATAAAGGGGTAAAAAAGTACAACAACAAAAAAAAGAAAGCACCCCTTAATTGCGCTCTGCATTTTCACACAGAAACAACTTCAAGAGGCTATCCTTCCCAAATAGCACTAAGGGACTCTACCACACTATTACCGTCTTGGGGTTCTACTGAGTCCTCGTACCTACTGGGACTAAGCAGTGGTGATGTCAGACAGACCTTTTCATACATAACCTCCTGTTTGTCCTGTTTTTTTTTTTAACAGTCTCACTGTGTAGCCTAGTGGTTAGAGTGTAGGGACGGCAGGTAGCCTAGTGGTTAGAGTGTAGGGACGGTAGGTAGCCTAGTGGTTAGAGTGTAGGGACGGCAGTTAGCCTAGTGGTTAGAGTGTAGGGACGGCAGGTAGTCTACTGGTTAGAGTGTAGGGACGGCAGGTAGACTAGTGGTTAGAGTGTAGGGGAGGCAGGTAGCCTAGTGGTTAGAGTGTAGGGGAGGCAGGTAGCCTAGTGGTTAGAGTGTAGGGGAGGCAGGTAACCTAGTGGTTAGAGTGTAGGGACGGCAGGTAACCTAGTGGTTAGAGTGTAGGGACGGCAGGTAGACTAGTGTTTAGAGTGTCGGGACGGCAGGTAGACTAGTGGTTAGAGTGTAGGGACGGCAGGTAGCCTAGTGGTTAGAGTGTAGGGACGGCAGGTAGTCTAGTGGTTAGAGTGTAGAGGAGGCAGGTAGCCTAGTGGTTAGAGTGTAGGGACGGTAGGTAGCCTAGTGGTTAGAGTGTAGGGACGGCAGGTAGTCTAGTGGTTAGAGTGTAGGGGTAGCAGGTAGTCTTGTGGTTAGAGCGTAGGGACGGCAGGTAGCCTAGTGGTTAGAGTGTAGAGGAGGCAGGTAGCCTAGTGGTTAGAGTGTAGGGACGGCAGGTAGCCTAGTGGTTAGAGTGTAGGGACGGCAGGTAGTCTAGTGGTTAGAGTGTAGGGGTAGCAGGTAGTCTTGTGGTTAGAGCTTTGGACTAGTAACCGGAAAGGTTGCAAGATCGAATCCACAGAGCTGACAAGGTAAAAAATATGTCGTTCTGCCCCCTGAACAAGGCAGTTAACCCACTGTTCCTAGGCCAGTTAACCCACTGTTCCTAGACCAGTTAACCCACTGTTCCTAGACCAGTTAACCCACTGTTCCTAGGCCAGTTAACCCACTGTTCATAGACCAGTTAACCCACTGTTCCTAGACCAGTTAACCCACTGTTCCTAGACCAGTTAACCCACTGTTCCTAGACCAGTTAACCCACTGTTCCTAGACCAGTTAACCCACTGTTCCTAGACCAGTTAACCCACTGTTCCTAGACCAGTTAACTCACTGTTCCTAGACCAGTTAACCCACTGTTCCTAGACCAGTTAACCCACTGTTCCTAGACCAGTTAACCCACTGTTCCGAGACCAGTTAACCCACTGTTCCTAGGCCAGTTAACCCACTGTTCCTAGACCAGTTAACCCACTGTTCCTAGGCCAGTTAACCCACTGTTCCTAGACCAGTTAACCCACTGTTCCAAGACCAGTTAACCCACTGTTCCACTGTTCCTAGGCCAGTTAACCCACTGTTCCTAGGCCAGTTAACCCACTGTTCCGAGACCAGTTAACCCACTGTTCCTAGGCCAGTTAACCCACTGTTCCTAGACCAGTTAACCCACTGTTCCTAGGCCAGTTAACCCACTGTTCCTAGACCAGTTAACCCACTGTTCCAAGACCAGTTAACCCACTGTTCCTAGACCAGTTAACCCAATGTTCCTAGACCAGTTAACCCACTGTTCCTAGACCAGTTAACCCACTGTTCCTAGACCAGTTAACCCACTGTTCCTAGACCAGTTAACCCACTGTTCCTAGACCAGTTAACCCACTGTTCCAAGACCAGTTAACCCACTGTTCCTAGACCAGTTAACCCAATGTTCCTAGACCAGTTAACCCACTGTTCCTAGACCAGTTAACCCACTGTTCCTAGACCAGTTAACCCACTGTTCCTAGACCAGTTAACCCACTGTTCCTAGACCAGTTAACTCACTGTTCCTAGACCAGTTAACCCACTGTTCCTAGGCCAGTTAACCCACTGTTCCTAGACCAGTTAACCCACTGTTCCAAGACCAGTTAACCCACTGTTCCACTGTACCTAGACCAGTTAACCCACTGTTCCACTGATCCTAGACCAGTTAACCCACTGTTCCTAGACTAGTTAACCCACTGTTCCTAGACCAGTTAACCCACTGTTCCTAGACCAGTTAACCCACTGTTTGTAGGCCAGTTAACCCACTATTCCTAGACCAGTTAACCCACTGTTCCTAGGCCAGTTAACCCACTGTTCCTAGGCCAGTTAACCCACTGTTCCTAGGCCAGTTAACCCACTGTTCCGAGACCAGTTAACCCACTGTTCCTAGGCCAGTTAACCCACTGTTCCTAGACCAGTTAACCCACTGTTCCTAGGCCAGTTAACCCACTGTTCCTAGACCAGTTAACCCACTGTTCCAAGACCAGTTAACCCACTGTTCCTAGACCAGTTAACCCAATGTTCCTAGACCAGTTAACCCACTGTTCCTAGACCAGTTAACCCACTGTTCCTAGACCAGTTAACCCACTGTTCCTAGACCAGTTAACCCACTGTTCCTAGACCAGTTAACCCACTGTTCCAAGACCAGTTAACCCACTGTTCCTAGACCAGTTAACCCAATGTTCCTAGACCAGTTAACCCACTGTTCCTAGACCAGTTAACCCACTGTTCCTAGACCAGTTAACCCACTGTTCCTAGACCAGTTAACCCACTGTTCCTAGACCAGTTAACTCACTGTTCCTAGACCAGTTAACCCACTGTTCCTAGGCCAGTTAACCCACTGTTCCTAGACCAGTTAACCCACTGTTCCACTGTTCCTAGACCAGTTAACCCACTGTTCCACTGTACCTAGACCAGTTAACCCACTGTTCCACTGATCCTAGACCAGTTAACCCACTGTTCCTAGACTAGTTAACCCACTGTTCCTAGACCAGTTAACCCACTGTTCCTAGACCAGTTAACCCACTGTTTGTAGGCCAGTTAACCCACTATTCCTAGAAAAGTTAACCCACTGTTCCTAGGCCAGTTAACCCACTGTTCCTAGGCCAGTTAACCCACTGTTCCTAGGCCAGTTAACCCACTGTTCCGAGACCAGTTAACCCACTGTTCCTAGGCCAGTTAACCCACTGTTCCTAGACCAGTTAACCCACTGTTCCTAGGCCAGTTAACCCACTGTTCCTAGACCAGTTAACCCACTGTTCCTAGACCAGTTAACCGACTGTTCCAAGACCAGTTAACCCACTGTTCCTAGACCAGTTAACCCAATGTTCCTAGACCAGTTAACCCACTGTTCCTAGACCAGTTAACCCACTGTTCCTAGACCAGTTAACCCACTGTTCCTAGACCAGTTAACCCACTGTTCCTAGACCAGTTAACTCACTGTTCCTAGACCAGTTAACCCACTGTTCCTAGACCAGTTAACCCACTGTTCCTAGACCAGTTAACCCACTGTTCCGAGACCAGTTAACCCACTGTTCCTAGGCCAGTTAACCCACTGTTCCTAGACCAGTTAACCCACTGTTCCTAGGCCAGTTAACCCACTGTTCCACTGATCCTAGACCAGTTAACCCACTGTTCCTAGACTAGTTAACCCACTGTTCCAAGACCAGTTAACCCACTGTTCCTAGACCAGTTAACCCAATGTTCCTAGACCAGTTAACCCACTGTTCCTAGACCAGTTAACCCACTGTACCTAGACCAGTTAACCCACTGTTCCACTGATCCTAGACCAGTTAACCCACTGTTCCTAGACTAGTTAACCCACTGTTCCAAGACCAGTTAACCCACTGTTCCTAGACCAGTTAACCCAATGTTCCTAGACCAGTTAACCCACTGTTCCTAGACCAGTTAACCCACTGTTCCTAGACCAGTTAACCCACTGTTCCTAGGCCAGTTAACCCACTGTTCCTAGACCAGTTAACCCACTGTTCCACTGTTCCTAGACCAGTTAACCCACTGTTATACTGTTCCTAGACCAGTTAACCCACTGTTCCACTGTTCCTAGACCAGTTAACCCACTGTTCCTAGACTAGTTAACCCAATGTTCCTAGACCAGTTAACCCACTGTTCCTAGACCAGTTAACCCACTGTTTGTAGGCCAGTTAACCCACTATTCCTAGACCAGTTAACCCACTGTTCCTAGGCCAGTTAACCCACTGTTCCTAGGCCAATTAACCCACTGTTCCTAGGCCAGTTAACCCACTGTTCCGAGACCAGTTAACCCACTGTTCCTAGGCCAGTTAACCCACTGTTCCTAGACCAGTTAACCCACTGTTCCTAGGCCAGTTAACCCACTGTTCCTAGACCAGTTAACCCACTGTTCCTAGACCAGTTAACCCACTGTTCCAAGACCAGTTAACCCACTGTTCCTAGACCAGTTAACCCAATGTTCCTAGACCAGTTAACCCACTGTTCCTAGACCAGTTAACCCACTGTTCCTAGACCAGTTAACCCACTGTTCCTAGACCAGTTAACCCACTGTTCCTAGACCAGTTAACCCACTGTTCCTAGACCAATTAACCCACTGTTCCAAGACCAGTTAAC
Source organism: Oncorhynchus mykiss (assembly GCF_057628025.1). Taxonomy (NCBI): domain Eukaryota; kingdom Metazoa; phylum Chordata; class Actinopteri; order Salmoniformes; family Salmonidae; genus Oncorhynchus; species Oncorhynchus mykiss. The sequence continues at coordinate 88,580,727 of NC_143029.1, read as the reverse complement.
CCACTGTTCCAAGACCAGTTAACCCACTGTTCCTAGACCAGTTAACCCACTGTTCCTAGACCAGTTAACCCACTGTTCCGAGACCAGTTAACCCACTGTTCCTAGGCCAGTTAACCCACTGTTCCTAGACCAGTTAACCCACTGTTCCTAGGCCAGTTAACCCACTGTTCCTAGACCAGTTAACCCACTGTTCCACTGTTCCTAGACCAGTTAACCCACTGTTCCACTGTTCCTAGACCAGTTAACCCACTGTTCCACTGTTCCTAGACCAGTTAACCCACTGTTCCTAGACTAGTTAACCCAATGTTCCTAGACCAGTTAACCCACTGTTCCTAGACCAGTTAACCCACTGTTTGTAGGCCAGTTAACCCACTATTCCTAGACCAGTTAACCCACTGTTCCTAGGCCAGTTAACCCACTGTTCCTAGGCCAGTTAACCCACTGTTCCTAGGCCAGTTAACCCACTGTTCCGAGACCAGTTAACCCACTGTTCCTAGGCCAGTTAACCCACTGTTCCTAGACCAGTTAACCCACTGTTCCTAGGCCAGTTAACCCACTGTTCCTAGACCAGTTAACCCACTGTTCCTAGACCAGTTAACCCACTGTTCCAAGACCAGTTAACCCACTGTTCCTAGACCAGTTAACCCAATGTTCCTAGACCAGTTAACCCACTGTTCCTAGACCAGTTAACCCACTGTTCCTAGACCAGTTAACCCACTGTTCCTAGACCAGTTAACCCACTGTTCCTAGACCAGTTAACCCACTGTTCCTAGACCACTTAACCCACTGTTCCAAGACCAGTTAACCCACTGTTCCAAGACCAGTTAACCCACTGTTCCTAGACCAGTTAACCCACTGTTCCTAGACAAGTTAACCCACTGTTCCTAGACCAGTTAACCCACTGTTCCTAGACCAGTTAACCCACTGTTCCTAGGCCAGTTAACCCACTGTTCCACTGTTCCTAGACCAGTTAACCCACTGTTCCTAGACCAGTTAACCCACTGTTCCTAGACCAGTTAACCCACTGTTCCTAGACCAGTTAACCCATTTTTCCTAGATCAGTTAACCCATTGTTCCTAGACCAGTTAACCCACTGTTCCTAGGCCAGTTAACCCACTGTTGCACTGTTCCTAGACCAGTTAACCCACTGTTCCTAGACCAGTTAACCCACTGTTCCTAGACCAGTTAACCCACTGTTCCCCTGTTCCTAGACCAGTTAACCCACTGTTCCCCTGTTCCTAGACCAGTTAACCCACTGTTCCCCTGTTCCTAGACCAGTTAACCCACTGTTCCTAGACCAGTTAACCCACTGTTCCACTGTTCCTAGACCAGTTAACCCACTGTTCCCAGGCCGTCATTGAAAATAAGAATTTGTTCTTTAACGGACTTGACTAGTTAAATAAAGGTAACAAAATAAAAAATGACGACTAGAGAGGAAAACCAAACTGGAGACATTAGATGGAACGTGTAGAGCAGCTGGGAACTACAATGGCAGCCAATCAATCTACTATCAGATCACAGCACCTAACACATTCTCCTTCATTCCAGCTGAACGTCCTACACCCCCATTACTACCCAAATGAGCTGAAGCCTTTCAAGCCTGATAGACATTTAAGGGGTTTTCAGATCTGCCTGCTAAAAAGGCTTGACAAAAAAATAGTGTGGAATTACAAATATGAGACATGTCTTTTGTCCCAAAATGGCACACTATGCACTACATTTGACCAGAGCCACATGGGTAGTAGTGCACTATATAGGGAATAGGGTGCCATTTTGGGACACACATATGGTGAAGGTAGAAGTAGACATTTCCCCTCTCAGATATTAGCTTATCCCCCCCCATAATGGTTTAGGTTATGATTGAACGTTGGGTAATCCGATCCTCGATCTGTGGTTGAGAACCACTTCTACCTCCAACACAAATATGAGGCGGCCATTTTGTAAATGTCCGCCATGCTTAAAGAAGACACTGGCGTTGTTTACCTTTTCTCCTCCACCGCCTTTAAGACCTCTGACGCCCTCAGCACCCTGTAGGAGGGAGCAGAGGATCAAAGACGACTCAACACAACATGAGATGCAAGAATGTTTAACACATATATACTATAAGAATATTTAATAGATATATACTATAAGAATGTAAGAATGTTTCATACATATATACTATAAGAATGTAAGAATGTTTCATACATATATACTATAAGAATGTAAGAATGTTTCATACATATATACTATAAGAATGTAAGAATGTTTCATACATATATACTAAAAGAATGTAAGAATGTTTCATACATATATACTATAAGAATGTTTAATCGATATATACTATAAGAATGTAAGAATGTTTAATAGATATATACTGTAAGAATGTATAATCGATTTAATACTATAAGAATGTTTAATAGATATATACTATAACAATGTTTAATAGATATATACTGTAAGAACGTATCATCTCAGCATTTAGATGTTTTACACTTAAAAAAAGAGGTGAGCATGACACAACTGCTAATCAATCAATCAATCAAGCTAAGGTCAACAGAAAGGTCAAAGGGTGTGACCCCTGAAGGGTCGTTACCTTGACACCGCGAGGGCCAGGGTAGCCAAGAGAACCCGGAGGTCCAGGATGACCCTACCATAACAAAACAAGACAATGGCGTAATATAACAGATGAGGTATGAATTAATAAAATATTTAAATAAATGAAATCAGACTTACGACGCCTCCTTTCATTCCCGGAGGACCCTCCTTCCCTGGGTGACCCTGGAACAAACATTCATACTATATTATTTGGCATTTTACTATATTACACACCAATACTATATGGTATGGCATTATTAACATACTACTATACTACAACTACTACTATACCAATACTATATGGTATGGCACTATTAACATACTACTATACTACAACTACTACTATACCAATACTATAAGGTATGGCATTATTAACATACTACTATACTACAACTACTACTATACCAATTCTATATGGTATGGCATTATTAACATACTACAACTACTACTATACCAATACTATATGGTATGGCACTATTAACATACTACTATACTACAACTACTACTATACCAATTCTATATGGTATGGCACTATTAACATACTACAACTACTACTATACCAATACTATATGGTATGGCATTATTAACATACTACTATACTACAACTACTACTATACCAATACTATATGGTATGGCATTATTAACATACTACTATACTACAACTACTACTATACCAATACTATATGGTATGGCATTATTAACATACTACTATACTACAACTACTACTATACCAATACTATATGGTATGGCATTATTAACATACTACTATACTACAACTACTACTATACCAATACTATATGGTATGGCATTATTAACATACTACTATACTACAACTACTACTATACCAATACTATATGGTATGGCATTATTAACATACTACTATACTACAACTACTACTATACCAATACTATATGGTATGGCATTATTAACATACTACTATACTACAACTACTACTATACCAATACTATATGGTATGGCATTATTAACATACTACTATACTACAACTACTACTATACCAATACTATATGGTATGGCATTATTTACATACTACTATACTATAACTACTACTATACCAATACTATATGGTATGGCATTATTAACATACTACTATACTACAACTACTACTATACCAATACTATATGGTATGGCATTATTAACATACTACTATACTACAACTACTACTATACCAATACTATATGGTATGGCATTATTAACATACTACTATACTACAACTACTACTATACCAATACTATATGGTATGGCATTATTAACATACTACTATACTATAACTACTACTATACCAATACTATATGGTATGGCATTATTTACATACTACTATACTATAACTACTACTATACCAATACTATATGGTATTGCATTATTTACATACTACTATACTATAACTACTACTATACCAATACTATATGGTATGGCATTATTAACATACTACAACTACTACTATACCAATACTATATGGTATGGAATTATTAACATACTACTATACTACAACTACTACTATACCAATACTATATGGTCTGGCATTATTAACATACTACTATACTATAACTACTACTATACCAATACTATATGGTATGGCACTATTAACATACTACTATACTATAACTACTACTATACCAATACTATATGGTATGGCATTATTAACATACTACAACTACTACTATACCAATACTATATGGTATGGCATTATTAACATACTACTATACTATAACTACTACTATACCAATACTATATGGTATGGCACTATTAACATACTACAACTACTACTATACCAATAATATATGGTATGGCACTATTAACATACTACTATACTACATTACTACTATACCAATACTATATGGTATGGCATTATTAACATACTACTATACTATAACTACTACTATACCAATACTATATGGTATGGCACTATTAACATACTACTATACTATAACTACTACTATACCAATACTATATGGTATGGCATTATTTACATACTACTATACTACAACTACTACTATACCAATTCTATATGGTATGGCATTATTAACATACTACAACTACTACTATACCAATAATATATGGTATGGGACTATTTACATAATACTATACTATAACTACTACTATACCAATACTATATTGTATGGCACTATTAACATACTACAACTACTACTATACCAATACTATATGGTATGGCATTATTTACATACTACTATACTACAACTACTACTATACCAATACTATATGGTATGGCATTATTTACATACTACAACTACTACTATACCAATTCTATATGGTATGGCATTATTTACATACTACTATACTACAACTACTACTATACCAATACTATATGGTATGGCATTATTTACATAATACTATACTACAACTACTGCTATACTTTCATGGCATACTTAACTATACACTACTATACTATGCTATACTATGCCACACCATACTATGCTATGCTATACTATGCTAAATACATATGCTATACTATGCTAAATACATATGCTATACTATGCTAAATCCATATGCTATACTATGCCATACCACACCATACTATACTATGCTATACTATACTATACTATACTATGATATTCTATGCTAAATACATATGCTATACTATGCTGTACTACTGTATATACAATACTGGTAGCACATGGCATAATTTGGCCTAATAGGTTTATGTCTGTGTCTAACAGGAAGTGAATTGTTTTAAATAAGACTCACGGGAGGACCGTCGGCACCAGCCAGACCAGCCAATCCCTGACGACCTGACGGTCCCTAGATGGAGGGAGGGAAAGAGAGTGAGAGAGAGAGTGAGAGAGAGAAAGAGCGAGATAAAGAGAGTGAGAGAGAGAAAGAGCGAGAGAAAGAGAGTGAGAGAGAAAGTGAGAGAGAAAGAGAGAGAGAGAGAGAGAGAGAGAGAGAGAGAGAGAGAGATGGGAGGGAGAGAGAGAGAGAGAGAGAGAGAGAGAGTGAGAGACAGAGAGAGAGAGAGCGAGAGAGCGAGATGAGAGGGAGAGAGAGAGAGAGTGAGAGAGAGAGAGAGAGAGATGAGAGGGAGAGAGAGAGTGAGAGAGTGAGAGACAGAGAGAGAGAAAGAGAGAGAGAGAGAGATTATAGGTTATAAAATGGAGCTAGAACAACATTACTACTTACAATACAAACAATATTTTATTAACCTAAGCATTTTTCCTACTTTCAGTAATAACCAGAAACAAAATGCTTGAAACTGTTTCAAGATACGTCAGCGTATACGTGTGTGTGTGTGTGTGAGCGCGTCTGTGAGTGTGTGTGTGAGCGCGTCTGTGAGTGTGTGTGTGTGTGTGTGTGTGTGTGCCCATAGCTTGGAAAGTAAGTCTGTTAAATCACTTAAACGGTCAGACTGTGAAATCCATCTAAAACAACAGGGGGGGGGGGGGGGGGGGGATACCAGGGTCTGACACACACACACACACACACACACACACACACACACACACACACACACACACACACACACACACATTCGTAAACTTACTTTGTCACCAGGCGGTCCGATCGGGCCTTGAGGACCAACAAGACCCTTGAGGAGAAAGATAATAGAAACCACAGACGTGTTACACACAGGTTCTGGTGTACGTTCCTAATGCCACCCCATTCCCTACAGAGCCCCGTGGGCCCTGCTGCAAAGTAGTGCACTGGGAAGAGGATAGGGTGCCATTTTGTCCTGTCTCACGGTCACACTTAGTTTAGAGTCATATGAGCTAGTTGATCTGTGGTTGATATGGAAAGGGGAACTAGAAATGAAAAACGGTTTATATCGTTCACTCTGAACGGTATTCAAACCTGGATGGGCGGTCATTTCCAGTGGCCCTGTGCCATCCTACCCAGCGGCCCTGTGCCATCCTACCCAGCGGCCCTGTGCCATCCTACCCAGTGGCCCTGTGCCATCCTACCCAGCGGCCCTGTGCCATCCTACCCAGTGGCCCTGTGCCATCCTACCCAGCGGCCCTGTGCCATCCTACCCAGTGGCCCTGTGCCATCCTACCCAGCGGCCCTGTGCCATCCTACCCAGCGGCCCTGTGCCATCCTACCCAGTGGCCCTGTGCCATCCTACCCAGCGGCCCTGTGCCATCCTACCCAGCGGCCCTGTGCCATCCTACCCAGTGGCCCTGTGCCATCCTACCCAGCGGCCCTGTGCCATCCTACCCAGCGGCCCTGTGCCATCCTACCCAGTGGCCCTGTGCCATCCTACCCAGCACGCTCTGAGCATACACAGGTGTGTTCGAATCACTGCACGGCAGTGGAGTCCGATATGCCCCACTGTTTTCTGTTACATATAAGTCCACAATTACTGATCCTCTATATAACTGTCAACAGGACAGTGATCGTCTATGTAACTGTCAACAGGACAGTGATCCTCTATATAACTGTCAACAGGACAGTGATCCTCTATATAACTGTCAACAGGACAGTGATCCTCTATATAACTGTCTCTATATAACTGTCAACAGGACAGTGATCCTCTATATTACTGTCAACAGGACAGTGGGCCTCTATATAACTGTCAACAGGACAGTGACCCTCTATATAACTGTCTCTATATAACTGTCAACAGGACAGTGATCCTCTATATAACTGTCAACAGGACAGTGGGCCTCTATATAACTGTCAACAGGACAGTGACCCTCTATATAACTGTCTCTATATAACTGTCAACAGGACAGTGACCCTCTATATAACTGTCTCTATATAACTGTCAACAGGACAGTGACCCTCTATATAACTGTCTCTATATAACTGTCAACAGGACAGTGATCCTCTATATAACTGTCTCTATATAACTGTCAACAGGACAGTGATCCTCTATATAACTGTCTCTATATAACTGTCAACAGGACAGTGATCCTCTATATAACTGTCAACAGGACAGTGGGCCTCTATATAACTGTCAACAGGACAGTGACCCTCTATATAACTGTCTCTATATAACTGTCAACAGGACAGTGACCCTCTATATAACTGTCTCTATATAACTGTCAACAGGACAGTGACCCTCTATATAACTGTCTCTATATAACTGTCAACAGGACAGTGATCCTCTATATAACTGTCTCTATATAACTGTCAACAGGACAGTGACCCTCTATATAACTGTCTCTATATAACTGTCAACAGGACAGTGACCATCTATATAACTGTCTCTATATAACTGTCAACAGGACAGTGACCCTCTATATAACTGTCTCTATATAACTGTCAACAGGACAGTGATCCTCTATATAACTGTCTCTATATAACTGTCAACAGGACAGTGACCCTCTATATAACTGTCTCTATATAACTGTCAACAGGACAGTGATCCTCTATATAACTGTCAACAGGACAGTGACCCTCTATATAACTGTCAACAGGACAGTGACCCTCTATATAACTGTCAACAGGACAGTGATCCTCTATATAACTGTCAACAGGACAGTGACCCTCTATATAACTGTCGCTATATAACTGTCAACAGGACAGTGATCCTCTATATAACTGTCTCTATATAACTGTCAACAGGACAGTGATCCTCTATATAACTGTCAACAGGACAGTGACCCTCTATATAACTGTCTCTATATAACTGTCAACAGGACAGTGACCCTCTATATAACTGTCTCTATATAACTGTCAACAGGACAGTGACCCTCTATATAACTGTCTCTATATAACTGTCAACAGGACAGTGACCCTCTATATAACTGTCTCTATATAACTGTCAACAGGACAGTGATCCTCTATATAACTGTCTCTATATAACTGTCAACAGGACAGTGATCCTCTATATAACTGTCAACAGGACAGTGGGCCTCTATATAACTGTCAACAGGACAGTGACCCTCTATATAACTGTCTCTATATAACTGTCAACAGGACAGTGACCCTCTATATAACTGTCTCTATATAACTGTCAACAGGACAGTGACCCTCTATATAACTGTCTCTATATAACTGTCAACAGGACAGTGATCCTCTATATAACTGTCTCTATATAACTGTCAACAGGACAGTGACCCTCTATATAACTGTCTCTATATAACTGTCAACAGGACAGTGACCCTCTATATAACTGTCTCTATATAACTGTCAACAGGACAGTGACCCTCTATATAACTGTCTCTATATAACTGTCAACAGGACAGTGATCCTCTATATAACTGTCTCTATATAACTGTCAACAGGACAGTGACCCTCTATATAACTGTCTCTATATAACTGTCAACAGGACAGTGATCCTCTATATAACTGTCAACAGGACAGTGACCCTCTATATAACTGTCAACAGGACAGTGACCCTCTATATAACTGTCAACAGGACAGTGACCCTCTATATAACTGTCAACAGGACAGTGACCCTCTATATAACTGTCAACAGGACAGTGACCCTCTATATAACTGTCAACAGGACAGTGACCCTCTATATAACTGTCAACAGGACAGTGACCCTCTATATAACTGTCAACAGGACAGTGATCCTCTATATAACTGTCAACAGGACAGTGACCCTCTATATAACTGTCAACAGGACAGTGACCCTCTATATAACTGTCAACAGGACAGTGACCCTCTATATAACTGTCAACAGGACAGTGACCCTCTATATAACTGTCAACAGGACAGTGACCCTCTATATAACTGTCAACAGGACAGTGATCCTCTATATAACTGTCTTTATATAACTGTCAACAGGACAGTGACCCTCTATATAACTGTCTCTATATAACTGTCAACAGGACAGTGATCCTCTATATAACTGTCTCTATATAACTGTCAACAGGACAGTGACCCTCTATATAACTGTCAACAGGACAGTGACCCTCTATATGAATGTCAACAGGACAGTGACCCTCTATATAAATGTCAACAGGACAGTGACCCTCTAGAGAGAGAGACAGAGACAGAGAGTGAAAAAGAGAAAGAGAAAGAAAAAAAGGAGAAATAAAAATAAATGAAATGTACTGCTCCTGGTCTGCTGCTACTACTTACTTGTGATCCAGGGATCCCCTGCTGTCCGGCAGGCCCCGACTCTCCTTGTGGGCCCTGAAGGGAACAGAGAGAGAGACAAGATCAGATTCACTACACCTTAGTAGAACAGAGAGAGATCAGATTCACTACACCTTAGTAGAACAGAGAGAGATCAGATTCACTACACCTTAGTAGAACAGAGAGAGAGAGATCAGATAAGACTGAGAGACTAGATCAGAATCTCTATAGTCAACACTCCACCTGAGAAGAAATCAACTATAACTCTATAACGCTCTATAACTCTCTATAACACTATATACCTCTCTATAACTCTATATAACTCTCTATAACTCTCTATAACTCTCTATAACTCTCTATAACGCTCTATAGCTCTCTATAACTCTCTATAATGCTCTATAACGCTCTATAACTCTCTATAATGCTCTACAACGCTCTATAATGCTCAATAACTCTCCATAATGCTCTATAACGCTCTATAACTCTCTATAACTCTCTATAATGCTCTATAACTCTCTATAACTCTCTATAATGCTATATAACACTCTATAACTCTCTATAATGCTCTATAACTCTCTATAACTCTCTATAATGCTCTATAACTATCTATAATTCTCTATAACGCTCTATAACTCTCTATAATGCTCTATAACTCTCTATAATGCTCTATAACGCTCTATAACTCTCTATAACTCTCTATAATGCTCTATAACTCTCTATAACTCTCTATAATTCTCTATAACGCTCTATAACTCTCTATAATGCTCTATAACTCTCTATAACTCTCTATAATGCTCTATAACTCTCTATAAAAGCTATACAACTCTCTATAACTCTCTATAACTAACTATAATGCTCTATAACTCTCTATAATGCTCTATAACTCTCTATAATGCTCTATAAAAGCTATACAACTCTCTTTAACTCTCTATACCGCTATATAGCTCTCTATAACGCTCTATACCGCTCTATAGCTCTCTATAATGCTCTATAACTCTCTATAATGCTCTATAACGCTCTATAACTCTCTATAATGCTCTATAACTCTCTATAATGCTCTATAACGCTCTATAACTCTCTATAATGCTCTATAACTCTCTATAACTCTTTATAACGCTCTATAACTCTATAACTCTTTATAACTCTCTATAATGCTCTATAACTCTCTATAATGCTCTATAACGCTCTATAACTCTCTATAATGCTCTATAACTCTCTATAACTCTCTATAATGCTCTATAACTCTCTATAAAAGCTATACAACTCTCTATAACTCTCTATAACTCTCTATAATGCTCTATAACTCTCTATAACTCTCTATAATGCTCTATAAAAGCTATACAACTCTCTTTAACTCTCTATAACACTCTATAGCTCTCTATAACGCTCTATACCGCTCTATAGCTCTCTATAACACTCTATAACACTCTATAGCTCTCTATAACTCTCTATAACACTCTATAGCTCTCTATAACTCTCTATAACTCTCTATAGCACTCTCTATAACGCTCTATACCTCTATAATGCTCTATAACTCTCTATAACCTATAACGCTCTATAACTCTCTATAACGCTCTATAATGCTCTATATTGCTCTACAACTCTCTATAACTCTCTATAACTCTCTTCCTAGAGAATAATAGATGCCAGTCTCAAGCTGTTGCATTTATCACAAGACGATTCTACTAGTTTACACTAAAAGTGTATTTATGCTGTTTGACTCACTGCGTGGAACAAAAATGTTGTTGTGTCCCCTGGCATTGGCAACTTCCTGATACCATGTTTGATTGAGTGGCGCTGAAGATCTAAGACTTGAACTGATTTGACTTTTTTTGTACTCTGAGAGTCAGTGTTGTGAAACAGCGTCCTCTCCAAACAACGGCTGCAGAGCAGAGAGTCATCTGGGAACGGCTTAGGAGTACTAGATCTGGCCTTGAGACTGTGTTAGATCACATCCCTGCCGAGACCATGGCGGAACAAACAATAATAAATATTGATACAGATGAAAGGATGCCTTTGGGATGTTGTGGGTGTTTTGTAGGGTGTTTGTTCTGCTTTCCATTGTTTGTTAAGACAGATTTAGAAAAACACAAGCTGTGTACGTAACGCAACAAAAAGCCCTAATTCAGGGGAGTTCAGTTGCATTGGAGAGACTGAGGGAGGGGTTCCTTTTACAGTAAACTGAGTCATGGGATACGTCCCAAATGACACCCTATTCTCTATGTAGTGCACTACTTTAGACCAGAGTCCTATGGAATCCTATTCTCTATGTAGTGCACTACTTTAGACCAGAGCCCTATGGAATCCTATTCTCTATGTAGTGCACTACTTTAGACCAGAGCCCTATGGAATCCTATTCTCTATGTAGTGCACTACTTTAGACCAGAGTCCTATGGAATCCTATTCTCTATGTAGTGCACTACTTTACACTAGAGTCCCATGGAACCCTATTCCCTATGTAGTGTACTACTTTACACTAGAGTCCCATGGAACCCTATTCCCTATGTAGTGTACTACTTTACACCAGAGTCCTATGGAACCCTATTTTCTATGTAGTGCACTACTTTACACCATAGTCCTATGGAACCCTATTCTCTATGCAGTGCACTACTTTACACTAGAGTCCTATGGAACCCTATGTCCCTATGTAGTGAACTACTCTTGACAAGGGCCCATAGTATGTTATGCTTATGTCTAAGGACGACAACAAACATGTTCACTGTCCTGGGTTTTCCATAGAAGTGTATTGACAAACGGTGAAGTGGGCCGCGTGGGATCCTGGTAGACTGGGGAGAAGTCCTAAATAGCACCCTAACCCCTGTATAGTGCAGACGTTGTGCACTATGTAGTGAATAGGAAGGCATTTTATACTGCAGACCCCCGATGAGTCACTAGTCTGTCGTCTGACCTCTGTCCTCCACTGCTGCCAGGTCAAAGGTTACAGGTGACCAATCACAAGCTGGGAGGAATATGACCTGACCCTCTGGCTAAAACCACATGGCTACTGGACTGAAGGGTAAGGTTGAGAGCCACGGTGGACGCTCCCAATGGGCCCACGTGGTTTCAGTAAGGTCAGTCAGGTCAGTCAGATCAGTCAGGTCAGTCAAGTCAGTCAGGTCAGTCAGGTCAAGTTATTCAGGTCAGTCAGGTCAGTCAAGTCAGTCAGGTCAGTCAAGTCAGTCAGGTCAGTCAGATCAGTCAGGTCATTCAGGTCAGTCAGGTCAGTCAGATCAGTCAGGTCAGTCAAGACAGTCAGGTCAGTCAGATCAGTCAGGTCAGTCAAGACAGTCAGGTCAGTCAGATCAGTCAGGTCAGTCAAGACAGTCAGGTCAGTCAGGTCAGTCAAGACAGTCAGGTCAGTCAGATCAGTCAGGTCAGTCAAGACAGTCAGGTCAGTCAGATCAGTCAGGTCAGTCAAGACAGTCAGGTCAGTCAGGTCAGTCAGATCAGTCAAGTCAGTCAGGTCAGTCAAGTCAGGTCAGTCAAGTCAGTCAGGTCAGTCAGATCAGTCAGGTCAGTCAAGTCAGTCAGGTCAGTCAGATCAGTTGGGTTAGTCAGATCAGTCAGGTCAGTCAAGACAGTCAGATCAGTCAGGTCAGTCAGGTCAGTCAGGTCAGTCAAGTCAGCCAGATCAGTCAGGTCAGTCAGGTCAGTCAGATCAGTAAGGTCAGTAAGGTCAGTCAGGTCAGTCAGATCAGTAAGGTCAGTAAGGTCAGTCAGATCAGTCAGGTCAGTCAGGTCAGTCAGATCAGTCAGATCAGTCGGGTCAGTGAATTGAAGTGGTGCTGCTCTAGACTGGAACGAGAGGCCCTGTTTTTGGTGTATTCACTTTCCCTCCAGTGATCTGTAGTGACAGGATCGTTGTGTGGTAGAGGACTGAGTGTCTCGTGATGTTACATGTATAACCAGATATACTTTCTTACCTGGTTTCCTTTGGGACCAGCTTGGCCATCTAGTCCAGCGAGACCCTGTGAACAACATTTCATTCATTATTAATACATGAAGTATACTTTTGCAGTAGTAATGGTATTGCAGTAGTATTGCAGTATTATAGAGGTACGGATGCATACAGGCTGTCTGTATAGTTTTGCAGCATTAAGTGTATTGCAGTAGTATCATGGTAGCATAATGGTAGTATCGTGGTAGTATCATGGTAGTATCATAGTGGTACCATGGTAGCATCATGGTAGTATCATGGTAGCATCATGGTAGTATCATGGTAGTAACATAGTAGTATCATGGTACCATCATGGTAGTATCATGGTAGTATCATGGTAGCATCATGGTAGTATCATGGTAGTACCGTAGCATCATGGTAGTATCATAGGAGTACCATGGTAGTATCATACTAGTATCATGGTAGTATCGTGGTAGTATAACGGTAGCATCATGGTAGTTTCATAGTAGTATCATGGTAGTAGCATGGTAGTACCATGCTAATATCATAGTAGTATCATAGTAGTATCATGGTAGCATCATGGTAGTATCGTGGTTGTATCATAGTAGTATCATGGTAGTATCATGGTAGTACAATGGTAGTATCATAGTAGTATCATGGTAGTATCATAGTAGTATCATGGTAGTATCATGGTAGTGTCATAGTGGTACCATGGTAGCTTCATGGTAGTATCGTGGTAGTATCATGGTAGCATCATGGTGGTATCATGGTAGTAACATAGCAGTATTATGGTACCATCATGGTAGTATCATGGTAGTATCATGGTAGTAACATAGTAGTATCATGGTACTATCATGGTAGTATCATGGTAGTATCATGGGAGCATCATGGTAGCATCATGGTAGTATCATGGTAGTATCATGGTAGTACCGTAGCATCATGGTAGTACCATAGGAGTACCATGGTAGTATCATACTAGTATCATGGTAGTATCGTGGTAGTATAATGGTAGCATCATGGTAGTTTCATAGTAGTATCATGGTAGTAGCATGGTAGTACCATGCTAATATCATACTAGTATCATAGTAGTATCATGGTAGCATCATGGTAGTATCATGGTAGTATCATAGTAGTATCATGGTAGTATCATGGTAGTACCATGGTAGTATCATAGTAGTATCATGGTAGTATCATAGTAGTGTCATGGTAGTTTCATGGTAGTATCATGGTGGTACCATGGTGGTGTCATGGTAGTATCATGGTAGCATCATGGTAGTATCATGGTAGTATCATAGTAGTACCGTGGTAGTATCATATTAGCATCATGGTAGTACCATGGTAGTATCACGGTGGTATCATAGTAGTATCATGGTAGTACTATGGTGGTATCATAGTAGTATCATGGTAGTATCATAGTAGTATCATAGTAGTATTATGGTAGTATCATGGTATTATCATGGTGGTATCATAGTAGTATCATAGTAGTGTCATAACAGTGTCATTGTAGTATCATGGTGGTATCATAGTAGTATCATGGTAGTACCATGGTGGTATCATAGTAGTATCATGGTAGTATCATAGTAGTATCATAGTAGTATTATGGTAGTATCATGGTATTATCATGGTGGTATCATAGTAGTATCATAGTAGTGTCATAACAGTGTCATTGTAGTATCATGGTAGTATCATGGTAGTATCATGGTAGTTACATGGTAGTATCATAGTGGTACCATGGTAGTATCATGGTAGTATTGTAGAGGTGCTGGTACATACACTGTCTGCATAGTTTTGCAGCATTAAGCGTATTGCAGTAGTATCATGGTAGTATCATGGTGGTATTGTAGAGTTACTGGTACATACACTGTCTTTATAGTCTTTCAGGATTAAGCATTAAGCATTAGTTTCATAGTAGTATCATGGTAGTATCATGGTATTATCATGGTAGTATCATGGTAGTATCGTGGTAGTATCATGGTAGTATTGTGGTAGTATCATGGTAGTATAATGGTAGCATTGCAGAGTTACTGGTACATACACTGTCTGTAATGTCTTTCAGCATTAAGCATATTGCAATAGTATCATGGTAGTATTTTTTTTAACCTTTATTTAACTAGGCAAGTCAGTTAAGAACAAATTCTTATTTTCAATGACGGCCTAGGAACAGTGGGTTAACTGCCTGTTCAGGGGCAGAACGACAGATTTGTACCTTGTCAGCTTGGGGATTCGAACTTGCAACCTTTAAGTTAC